>NW_010554066.1:0-18793 GCF_000687285.1 Phaethon lepturus | reverse complement strand
GTACAGTACTGAAATACCTGCCTTTACAAGGTGAAGCCTAAGCTTGGTCCACTACCACAGTCCTCCTCCTCCTCATTTTATACCCCGACACACTCAGCACAAAGTGCTACTTTTCTGACTTGCTTTACAAATCCAACATTAAGGCTGTTAATGCACACAGCATCACAACTATTTTTTTCCTTTCCATTAATACAAGCAAATGAACATAAAAAGAAAAGCTGCCTCTAACGTGAGGCTCTGCAGAGGAAGCTCATTTGCAAAACTGACAGATCCCCCTCACTGCTTCTTCTCTGTTCAATCTGCGCAGGAGGTGGCAAGGTGAGAAGCACGGACATCAACACAACGCAGCCGTGCATGAAAGGGCAGAAAGGGGCACGGCACGCTGAAGACCTCAAATTTGGTCTCTGAGAGGCAGTCAAGGTGTTTCAGATGAGCCCCAAAATTTATGGCCTCCTTCCTGCCTGCCCATGACATCTCACAACCTTTGAGGAAGTGGAAGATGGTGAGAGATGGTGGATGAGGGAGCATGGAAATGCCTAGTCACTCAGGCAGGCATGGTCGGTTGCTTTAGCCCTGTTGATTTTTCTTTGCTGTATTCACCACTGAACACATTGAATCCTCCACACTACCTCTCAAATCAAACAAGTTTTACCCCATGAAGAGCTGCATCCAGCCTACAGGGCTTATTTCAGATACAGCTTATCATTCACATGGATAGAGCTGGCTTTTATCAATCTGTGATTTCAGTAAGAGAATTTTCTTCATGGAAAAAGCCACAGTGACTAATTGGGTTGCAGAAGTGTCCCTCTTCCCTTCACTTCAGAGATCACCGCCATCCTATTTTGCTTTTCTGAATACACACCAGAGCTCTCAGTCCAGCATCACAGTAGCTCACACTATGCTTTCAAGTACTTCCTGGAGAGGAAGAGCCTTCTCATCCCATATCCCTAAAAGACTGGATTATGGAGGTCAGTTGTCACAAATCCATTTGCATCCCAAAGTGATTGATCGCCACCCGGACTCTCCTCAGATGAGTAATGAGCCGCAAGCATTAGTGTAATGTATGTGACCGAAAACGTCTAATTAACAAATTATATTTTTATATGAAATTTAAGAGTCAGTGTCTGCCGATGATTACACGGAGTTTAAATACCATCCTGCCAGGCAGAGAAAGACAAAATGCTTTAACTCCCATTAGTTTAATAACTTCCTAATAGTTTAGTTCAGTGCCAGCGCAACCAAAATTCCCAGGGAAAGACACTGAAAGATCCTTTGGAGTAAAGCAAGGTACATAGGGGATATTGGAAGAAGCATCAAAAAATGAAGGGAGCTCCAGACGACCCCCAGAAGGGGGAAAAAACCAACCAACCAAAAAATCTCTCCAAACAAGCACTAGCAGATGCCACACCATGCCTTGAATCAGATCCCCCAGTGCCCTATCTCCCCAGCAACCTGCACGCCCAGAGAGCGTTTACCAGTTGTAGGACTCAATACTCCACAAACCGGTGTGTAAGCATCTCTGGGAATCACTGTCCGCTGTCATCACACGCAACGATGGTGGAAAGGCCATCATTTTAACAGAAAAAGGTGTGGCATTTTTTCTATTTTCCCAGCCTAAAAGGATGGGAAAGCCAGTCTCCAGGCCGTGAGCATCAGCTGCTGGTGACAGCAGAGAGGTCAAGGACAGCCTCTTCTTTTTCTGCTGTGGGAGCAGCTGTTTGGGAGAAGCAAAGGAGTCAGATGCTGAATTAAAACAGGGATGAATGAGAAGCTGTGTGAGAGAGGCAGGTGGGACAAAACACACAAAAGCACAAAGCTGAATCCACAACAAAAGGGTGGACATAAACCACGTTACATCTTTATTACTGAGTGTTGCACACAACAATCCTTCCAAGTATGCTTTAATTCCTTCAAGCAGTTTTGTACTTTAACACCTTCAAGCAATTTGTACCCAAGGCTCACCATGTGCAGCACTAAAACTTTACAAAATTCTTCTAAATGCCACCGTTGTCCTTACCTATGCTTAAGAAAAAATGGCCAAACCATTTTAAAGCCCATCCTATCCACATCATCTAGGTAAATCTGGAGAAAAATTTGTCATTGAAACCAACGCAACTCGTGTACCTCATCAGGGTGCTTCAACAACCTTCATAATGCTCATTCACACATTGTGAGAATTTTAACAAGGGTTAAAGAGCAAAGTGATGAGGCATAATAAACTTATTCAGGAGAACTGGGTAGATTTGCAAAGGCTAAAGTGAAAAGTATCAATATCTCTAACCACCCACAAAATGCTGGCTGCAACTTCACTTGCATATGTCAGGCATGATTGATCATTGCACACCTTTGATCAAGCAAACGCTTTATTAAGGTGGCCTTGTGCATCATGCACTAGAGCAGATCGGCTGTCTGCTAAACTGCAAGCAACCGTTGGATATCCTGGAGCAACTCATCCATGAAGACCTGGCTCTCACGCAGGAAAATCAGCACACAGCACCCATCTCCTGCCCTCTCTTCACCCTCCCCACTTCCTTCCCCTTCTGCCTTCACACCACCTTCTAGTTGCAGAGTTTAAATGACCTAAATATAAACAGAACACAGATCAGTCAAGTTCAAGCTAGGCTTTGTAACCACAAGTATACACCAAGGTTTATATCTCATCTTTCCTTCGTCACTAAATCAGACTGAAGCCGTATATAGATCCAGCTGATACAGAGGAAAGAGGAGAACAGGCAAGAAAGGGGAATCCTAGTATGAAAATGCTACAGAGCTGAAATTTTCTGTTTCCATTTGATCTATTCATTTTTAGTAGGAACAATTTGAAATGTAATAGGCATGTAAAAATGGTGAGCATTGCCTTCACCACAAATAAAAAACATTTCCAGCCTTAATTAAACAGCTCAAGTCCTCAATGCTTTTTCTGTAGTGCATACCCTTTATTTTGTTCAGGGATACACACATGTACCAATATTATTTACACCCACTTGAGGAAGAAGAGTTTTTGAAAAAAGAGGAAGGTACAGAAGACTTCTTTGGTTGCTTGTGCCACATATTGAATAGCAAGTACCATTTATTTCTTGCCCTCAGATTTAATGAATAACCCTGGAAAAGGGGGATACACTCCAGATGTGTCAAGAGGATTACACCTTCGAAGAACTGTAATGCCTGGTTCTCACAAGACATTTCTAATTAATTCTAATTCATTGGTCACTCAG
Source organism: Phaethon lepturus (assembly GCF_000687285.1). Classification (NCBI taxonomy): domain Eukaryota; kingdom Metazoa; phylum Chordata; class Aves; order Phaethontiformes; family Phaethontidae; genus Phaethon; species Phaethon lepturus. Next base: position 15,578 of record NW_010554066.1, on the reverse strand, counting down.
AGTCATTCATTCCCTATTTGAAAAACAGTTCCCAAATCTGGAAGGACTGGGCATAACACAGTGTCATTTATTATACTGACCTTAACTCTTAACGCAGTCTCAAAATTAGCCTGAATCCTGTTTTCAGGGATAGTCCTGGTTATTGTAATTTGCCCAACAGCTATGAACAAGCAGGTCACATTTTCTTATTAGTCACACCAAGATTTGTTGTTTCTGCTTGCTGGTCTGACTAGAAAGGTAGTCAGTAAATATTATTTTGCTATTATTTAGTAAAAAGCCACAGGCTTTGGCCTGACCCGATAGTGCAGGGTCTCAAGGACTTGTCTGAGTTTGTCTTGACCTCAGCTCATCTGAGCTTATTTTAGCTGCAATAACCATTGTCTAGACAATTGCCACTGCCCACATTTGTTCTAGTGTGGCACCAGTTTATAGTGATAGTTTATAGTAATAACAAGTAGCTATTCTGCACAGACTGAACTGCCTATGACTCCAGAGTAAAACAAGGTACGGAGGAGAGCAAACATGAGATGATACCAGATGTCCTAGTCTGTAAACACAACTCATGATGGTCCATCGGTGGTCTCATGACAGTAGTGCTACCTTGTGAACTAGGTAAAACCAACTTTAGAGAGACAAATGAGAACAGAAAACCTGAATAACTGGGAACCAGCAAGACAAAAGTACCAGTAACAACAATTATAACTGTATTATTGATGAACCTTTCTGCAGAAATTGGGTAACTTGGACAATCAGACTGTTAAAACATTAACTGGACTAACAATAAAACCATGGCCCCACAGAGATGGTGTGCTCCCTTTTGCCCCAACAAGGTTTGGGGGCATAACAAAATACACAGTGCTGTGGGGCTGCAAAGTGGGGGTCACTGGAAGATGGCAGGAACACATGGCCATGCAAAACGATGGGCGCAGTGTATTCTGCTGCATCCCTCAGTCCCTGGACTAGTGCTATCCTGCTGACCTGAGAGACACAGTCCTGTTCTGAAAGTGAAATACTGATTCTGACAGTGACTAAAATACCTCCCAGCAACCTTTCTCATTCTTATTGCTATTACAACTGCTTCTAGCACAGCTCGTGTCCCAATGAAGTAAACATTGCAGGAGTTTTACTTAACTTATTTTGATATTCAAAGGACTGCTGACTAAAACCGTAATAAATACCAGGAGCTTGGACATCACTGCAGTGAAGGCAGGACAGAGATAAATTTAGGTATGTGCCAAAACCAAGTGCTCTGGCCGCTATGAATTATTTTAGGCTTGGAACTTCACTTGCAATATTTCACCCAGAAACACTGGCTTTAGCCAAGGACTCAAGTCAAAGACCAAATTTAAGCCCAGCTACTTCATCAGGCTGAAGTGTAGGCCAGATCCATTTTTATACAACATTTGTTGTCATGTTACTATATAATTTATCTCAATTTGTTCTTTGTTGTGTTGTGTTTTTTAGGTTTTTTTAAATACACATTTGCACAACAAACTATTTGTCAATAACAGAGTTTTTTCTCTGAAGTATAGCAGAGACCCATGATGGGTCAGGGACACCCCAGAGGGACTGCAGCCGTACAGGCTTTTTGCTGCGTACGTTTTCAAACTACGTTTCAGGTTATTTATCAAAGCAAACGAATAAAGCCCCAAAATACACAAGTAAATAAATGACAGCAGGCCTTTTGTAGCGTGTTTAAATCAGGCATGCCCTAATTACCACATTAAGGAGTGCTGCACACCCAGTATGCACGTCGCTGCTGGAGTGTATAGCAACACAAACCAAACTCCCTCCTGCGGCATCTCTGTCCATGCAAAGTCTGGCAGAAAAGGCAAAAGAGGCTCTTTTAGCTGACTTCCAATAACACTCTGAAAGCATGGAAACGCTTTCTGGTCAGAAGGCGAAGAGCTCAAATCTGGAGGCTGTGGATGGGCAGAGGGAGGGACAATGGGTTGCACATGTCCTCCTTATGCATTCCCGTTTTCCCCTTGTAAAGGTGCTTGGAGAGTGAATGGCCAAAGTAACGTGGACCGCTGTACCTGCATCTTTAAAAAGGGAAGTTTCAACATCACCTAAAAGCTTAAAGCCTGAATCGGCGTCGGTGTCACGCGCTTTGTTAGGGCTGGTCGCAGCTCCTCTCTTTCTATCCCCGAAAACTCAAGAGCAAGAAGGAAGGTGGTGACACACTGAATCAGTCGCTTTGCACCGCAGCATTTTTAAGACACTGTTACGAATTGTTTAATAACAAAATAATTTTGGAATGTACACAAAAATGCAGTAAAGCATAAGGTTAAAAGATTTCTGAGAGCAATTGCTTTAGTATCTTCCAGTACCATAGAGGCACAGAACATTTTTTTGCTTAACACCTCTATCCTGAATAAAATGGGGATTGGGATGGCTTTGAGGCCAGTCCACAGGCTTCAAAGGTAAACAGAAAGGATTGCAAGTTTTTTGTGTGTTTGTCCTTATTCTCAGCAATCTAGATTTCAAAAGTCAGAGTTAAATGTTCTACAATACACACCGCTCAGACTTGGCAGCCATGTGTTAACAGCACAAAACTAAAGAAGGAAAAATGATTAAAAAAGGATTAAAAATAATCTGTTCGTTGTTGTTTCCCATATTGAGTAATCACAGCTGTGACAAGTAAATTGGATTAAAAATTCCTCCAGTCCTAGAAAAAATCCCACAAAAAACCCCTAACCCACAACTGAAGAAAAAGACAACTGATGACAAATAGCGTACATCTTTCCCAAGCCTTCTGATGTTTATAGACCGAGAGCACCCCTTTAAATACAGAACCACCTTACTAATCTATACAGTCGGCCACATACAGACCCCAGACAAACCTCAGGTGAGCAGACACCTACCAGTATGCCTATGCTTTGATCAGATCTTAAAGCTTTAGTTAAGTGAACCATTTATAAAACTAGTCATCAGTGGTGACAGAGAACTACTCTAACTATGAAATCAGTATTTAATTAAGAAATCCGTAAGATGTGACTATATTAAATCAGAAAGCCATCAAAAAGGGGGTGCAAGAAAATAAAGCAAATTCACAACTATAATAAAAAACGATGCACAGGATGCAAACGATGAGGCAGGTAGATCAGAGCACAGATGTGCTGCTGCATCCGCCAAGAGGGAAGGCATTGGGCTCTGAAAGCCACGCAGTCGTATTTGCGTAAGGCAAGAAAGTTCATGAAGAGAGCTATTTTCATTAAGCCAATTGAGGAGGGAGGGAAGAAGAGCATGAAAAAAGCAAACATGAATGCTTATGGGTACATATCACAGGACAGAGTCATTTTGTTTCACCCAGGAATTATTCAGCCTGTGTTTTCTAGGCATCTTTGTAATTTTACAATCATCTTACACTGTGACAAGGGTAGTTTAAAATGTAATATGAGGTTCTTTACTTAAGTTATTTATTTTTCCTGGTTGCTCTGAATAGTGTTTTGTTCTTGCTTAGGCAAACCTTGATTTTAGCTAGAAACTATATTCCTCCATGAAAACAGGAGGAGATGGGGAAAACAGCGAGCCGTTCACACGCTCGTCATAAATCTCTTCTCTCTCACAATAAACAGTCCATCATGTTCCAGCTCCCCCTCATGCTGATGATTTTCCCACTCTACAAATGCCAGATTTAATGCCTCCTTCAGCTCCTGCTCCCCTCTTTCTGCCTCCATCTGCACCATCATTCATGAATAAAATGCTGCCTGTATCATCATTTATTAAGCTACCACGTTTTCTTGATAGGTCCAACAGCTCATACTAATGTTAATAAGACACTGTCTGTACAGAGAAACCTCAAAGAATGTCATATCAGAAACTGTGGGGCCTCTCAGGGGAGCCTCAAGTGAAGTCCCCTTTCCAGGGCAATATTCACATATAAGGCACCACGAAGCTGGTAAGCTTGCCTGTTTATACTCCTTGTCTTCCCATTTTCTTTTTGCAGAGGGTGGGGGAGACAGTTGCTGCATCCTAATGGAATTAGGGTATATTCTGGCCCCCACTGAGCTCTAGCTGAGTCCATAAGTACTCCTACTCAGGTGTTAATCAACATGAAAAGCCACAGATTTGGCCATGACTCAGCAAGGACAGCTTCTGGTGAGCTGCTCAGAGCATCCTGCACTACACAACAGAGGAACCAACTCTTTGGACCACGTCTTTATTCTCACTGCTTTTTTATTTAACCTTAATCAGCACTGAGTAATTTCTTAATGCTTTAGAAAAAGTAAGAAGTTAGGGTTGAGCCAACAAAGACTTATGTCTTGAACTTGACCACTCCCCCTCAAAAAGCTAGGAAAAAGCTCAATTTGAACACAGTCCAAGACAAAATTCCCTATGAGCAACAAACCTCTAAACAACAGAAACACACTCCATGCAATTACACAGCAAGAAATTACTTTGCTCAGGGTACTTGTCATTCACCTCGAGTCCTGCAAAATACCAAGGGAAGAGACAGGACGTCTTGAACTTGACCACTCCCCCTCAAAAAGCTAGGAAAAAGCTCAATTTGAACACAGTCCAAGACAAAATTCCCTATGAGCAACAAACCTCTAAACAACAGAAACACACTCCATGCAATTACACAGCAAGAAATTACTTTGCTCAGGGTACTTGTCATTCACCTCGAGTCCTGCAAAATACCAAGGGAAGAGACAGGACAGGCGGGCCACCAAGGTGCACTTTTCCAAAACCCTACCCATCTGCAGAGGAATAATCTCCTTTTGCTGAGCAGGCACAGCAGCTCATGCATAAACCAGATCTTCCCAGCACTCTCCATCCTTTTGCAGCGAGGGAAGCAGGTGCGTATATGGGTTTACGTATATTACTTGGATGGGTAGATTGGCAAAATTGCTTGGACCAGACTAGGGAAAATGTACTTTCTCTGAAAAGGAAATCTGGACAACTGCAAGAAGAGATGCTCTGGCTTTCTAAGAGCTGCACGATCACTCTGTGATCTAGCAGCTGGATTAAGGAATATCTTCACAAGCAAATATAATGTGTTTTGCTTTTAGCAGGATAGAAGCATCACTGACAAGCACAAGCATCTCTTTTCTCCTCTTTATCCGTCAACTTGCCAGTTGACAAGTGTGAGAAGAGTACTGTACATACTCATTTCATTTCTAAACAACAAAGAAAAAAAAGAGGGTCAGCAGCCTTGAATGAGAAAAGATCCCAATACTAAAATAGTCAATATTTAATGAATTTTACCCATTTGTAAGGGAAGAGGTGTATAACTCTATGACTGTATATCCTGGTTATCCACATAAAGTGATCTCAGCTCTTATATATGTTACCTGTATGTTGCAAAATGGAGCAGGACAAAACCTTCTCAGTGGCAGCAGAACCTACTGCAGCAAGATGAGGCACTGTAACTGCTCCACTGGCCACAGAAATGTATCCCTTAAATGACAGCTGCTGAATGGGGGTTTAGATAAATGAAAATCCTAAATCCCAATTTTTTTTTTTTCATTTAATCGCCTTCCATGCCTCAATTCATGCATCTGTCTGGCAGGCAGACACTGCTCATGCTGACACACAAGACATTTGGAAACACAACACAAAAAGATTATTATGTATAGCTAATAAAGTTTTTTACATATTTATGTAAGGGTGTCTACATAGTGTACACAGACACACATATATATACACACATACATAGATAATTTCTCTACATATACTTGGAAAAAATCAGTTAAATGCGAAAATAATGCTTGTTGGTTACATTGTTTGAGCAGAAAGAAACTGAGCCCCAGTGGCTTCATAAAAATTAGGATGAAATACAGCTGACATTTCCTTGGCTGTGACTAATAACCACTAAACAGCATATATGACGTGTACTTGGAGCACTTCCTTCTAAGGCAATGGCTACGGCTCTATGAGTGTAACTGGGATTACTGGGTGGCAACGTCATACCCATCTCCCGAATTCTCCTGGCTCAGTGTACAAGTGAGCTTAGATTTGGGAAGAGATGTGATCCGAAAGCCCACAGCTCCCTATACAGAAGAAACCACAGTGGGAAGAGCTGTATTATAGGAAAAAGTTGGGTTTGGCCAAGACTTTTGCTTAGAGGCAGTTGTCAAAGCCGAGATGAGTTCCTGGCATTAAGCTATCTCACATGCCAGCCCCACAACCGAAGCAGCTTGGATACGTGAAAATACATGACAAATATTGCCCTATATCTTTTGGCTTCTCTGTCCTCTCGTAGCAATGAGGCATGTGACATTTCCTACAAGGCAGGATAGGGAAAAGCCACAGTCCTGAAGTCCATCACCTCCACCCAAAGCATCCATTCATCCTTTGTTTTGCCAGAGATAGAATGGGCAGAAACATCCTGGACTCGCAGAGGAGGGCCACAAAAACAATCAGAGGGATGGACCACTTCTCCTATGAGGACAGGCTGACAGAGTTGGGGTTGTTCAACCTGGACAAGAGGAGGCTCCGGGGAGATTTTACTGCAGCCTGCCAGGACTTAGAGGGGGCTGATAAGAAAGATGGGGACAGACTTTAGCAGGGCCGGTTGACTTGGACAAGGGGTAATGGTTTTAAACTAAAAGAGGGCAGATTTCAACTAGATCTAAGGTAGAAATTTTTCACAATGAGGGTGGTGAAACCCCGGCCCAGGTTGCCCAGAGAGGTGGTAGGTGCCCCAGCCCGGGAAACATTCCAGTTCAGGTTGGATGGGGCAACCTCGTCAACCTGATCTAGTTGAAGTTGTCCCTGCTCACTGCAGGGGGGTTGGACTAGATGGCCTTTAAAGGTCCCTTCCAACCCAAACCACTCTACGATTCTATGACTCTTTTCAGAGGCTGTGTGCTTGTTGCAGGAACCATGCTGGGTGACACGTGCCCAGTCTGATGCCCAAAAGCATTTCCAGTGCCGCGACCAACCACTTATCCCAAGAGCGTCAGCAGCAAACTGCAGACACCAGCTTCCCATCAATCCTGTTGTCAATCCATTTGTCACACATTTTGCTATTTCAACAAAGCCAAGCAGCTCAGGAGGCACACATACAGCCGACAGCTTTTAGAAAAGTATCTTCCCAGTTTTCTTCTTTTTATTTTTTATTTTTATTTTGTTATGACCCCATTTTCACTCCCTCATCTTCCTCCCCTGTGTAGAAAACCACTACGGCAAGTAAAATGCCAGGGGCAGCAGTGCTCTTGACGTAAAAACAGATGCTTTTTTAATTGTCCATCTCTCAGGCATAATTAGTTGAATGAAGGCACACATAAAATAGACTGCAGCACATGTGTCAAGGGAGGGAGCTTTCCTCAGCTGATGCGAGAGGAAAAAAATCTCCCTCTACCAGCCTGAGAAATGCAATAATTTAGCTGGATCCACTCAAATTCACTTTTCAGTGCCATAATTAGCGTGGTCTGGTCCTGTAATGTAGTGACCTTTACCCTGTTACCCAGCTTTCTCTTTTTATGGCTTGTTAGCAGCGTGGTCACTCAGGCATAGCCAAGAAAAAGAAGAGACATTTACAGGGCTATGGGATGGCTGCCGTTCGTGGTAAAGGCAGCGTGTGGGTAAAATGCAGAGGCATCAGCTCACCTACTTAAAACTAACATTTCTTGTCCTGTTCCAATCACACCTACACAGGAGAAAAAGGTTATTCCTTTTTCTGGTCATTTCCTCAGCGCTGGAAACCTTTTCTCTTGTTGTCCTGGTCAACTCTAGATTTAACAAGGATGCAAATACCCTGCACTCCCAGCTCTGCGTGAAATCATATTCAATAAAGAAGATTAACAACCAGAATGCTGGTAAAAAGGGTAAGGAGAGGGAAAAAAAAGAAAAAAAAAAGTGTCTTCTTTTTAATTAAACTTGGTTTGCTATTTGACTGAACCTTTCATACAAGATTGCTTCCCAGCTTTGTGATTAATTCACTGGAAAACCTTAAAAATTCACAGGGCTTATTTTGTCCATCTGCAAAACAGAGAAATAAAACTAGGACCAAGATTTTCAGCATTTCAACTGAGGCTTTTAAAATGCCTGTTGCTATAGTACTGTGAAATCTTTTTACAAATGAGTCTGAAATATTACCAGCATTCCAAGAGGTAATTACAAAAGAAAAAAAAAATGAAATCACTATTTTTTCCTGTGTCCTTTACAACCTTTAAACCTAGATTTGTAATTGAAGTGCAAACTGACCTTTATAAACTGTACAGCATCTCCAAAATACATTATTCTACAGGGCTTGGGGGAATTCGCCATGCTCAGCAATTCAATAATCTCACTTTCTTTCATTTATGTTCTTCAGACAATGTGACATAGCTGGATTTTCCCTCTACCCCAGAGGCAAATCAAGCAGGAGGGTTTAGGGGCTTTATCAACACTATAATCTAAATCTCCTGTCAACTTGCTGCTGCAACCTGCTTTTTGGCAAATAACTCAGTTGTTTTGCCCACCTTCTCAAACATCTCAGCAGCTAATACTAACCCATATTAAATCCCATTTGCAATCTGCTACCTCAGATGGCTAAATGGTCTACGTACAGAAATGATCCATCAGCACCAGCTGAACCATCTGAGATAGTTTTATCTCTAACCTTGCCGTATAATAACACAACGGCAATCATATGCTATATCATAAACACACACCAAAAACGTCAGGCATCAGACTTCGTTACCGGGTAATTATACTGAAAGGAAACAAGCGCATTTAGAGCTTCACAAACACTGTAATCCTGCACATTAGTGGGAAGCCCTCAAAGTATCGATTTCATGAACCTCTTTCAGTTGTTGGGAGTCCAACAGACAATAGCTGTAACAGCGCCCAGTCCACGTCAGCACTGCTCTCTGCCAATACAACCCCAGCTTCTGGTTCAACTGAATCTGCACTGCCATAGAACCGTGGAGTCATAGAATCATTTAGGTTGGAAAAGACCAGTAAGATCATCAAGTCCAACCGTTAACCCAACACTACCAAGTCCACTACTAAACTGTGTCTCTAAACACCACGTCTACACGTCTTCTAAATATCTCCAGGCATGGTGACTCAACCACCTCCCTGTTCCAATGCTTGACCACCCTTTTGGGGTTGAAGAAATTTTTCCTAATATCCAATCTAAACCTCCCCTGGCGCAACTTGAGGCCATTTCCTCTCGTCCTATCACTAGTTACTTGGGAGAAGAGGCCAACACCCACCTCACCACAACCCCCTTTCAGGTAGTTGTAGACAGCGATGAGGTCTCCCCTCAACCTCCTCTTCTCCAGACTGAACAACCCCAGTTCCCTCAGCCGCTCCTCATCAGACTTGTGCTCCAGACCCCTCACCAGATTCGTTGACCTTCTCTGGACACACTCCAGCACCTCAATGTCCTTCTTGTAGTGAGGGGCCCAAAATTGAACACAGGATTCAAGCTGCAGAATCTGCATCTGCACCTGCATCTGCAATGCAAGGCTGTCTTTCTGCTCTCATCTCCTTCCTTCCACCAGGGACAGGTTCACCTGAATGACTGACACTAATTTACCTCCCCCCATCCCGCACACGGGCAGCACCATTGTGTTGATCAAACTTCAGCAACCTGCATCACCTCTTTCTTTTTACATCTTTGCTTAATCATCTCAATCAACTTCCTCTGAAGTCCTGCATAAAGCCACACTCAAAAAGGCCTCTAGAATTAGCATTTTGGCTCAAGGGTGGTACAAGCTTACTAGACAGCACAGATCAGCTATGTGCTATTTTTGACCATACCCAGGATTTTTCAGTTTGCACCTCCTGGGAGCCAGCACCAGAAACAAAACCTGCTGCTCTTTCTTCTCCTGCTATGTTTGTATTTCTCCCCCACCCCAGGTTTCGCTTCTAAGAAGCAAGACCGTACTCCAGACACAGTCACCTCCTCTCAAGGCAACAGATTTCTCCATTTTTCATCAAAAAGGGAGGATATTATAATTTTTACCACCACCTAAAAGGGTGTTAGACAAGGCTTTGGTGCACAGGATTACCGTTTCGTGTAGCTTAAGAGAAAGAAAAGGAGAAATAAAGTTGAAAAAACCTACATATTCAATGCTCTACCTCTTGAATGCTTTAACAAGTTTCCTTTCTTTTTCTGCACCTTTTGTAACGTGGTTGTTGCCATGGGACCAAGTGGCACAGAACTCGTGGTACTCAAACACTCAAACTTCATTGAACTGCTCACCCTTGCAAAGTGCAGGGGGTCATGTGTACAGTCTTAACCTTCTGGACTTATTTACTGTATTAATATTAAGAAAATAACTTTTAAAGGAGGACGAAAATTCCTCCTCAGCTAGTTTAACTCCTAGGCATGTGTACTGGAAAACTAAGACTTTTTTTACCGTCATTATCTTAAATCTAGACAGAAAATTCCCATTTTGTGACATTGCAATCTAGGAAAGAGGCACAACATTACTTGCTCATTATTCTGCAAGACTGAATGCATGAAGATTACAGGATGCAAACAGGCAAGCTCTCCATGTACAAATTGTGTCTGTGTTTTGTGAACACTGGGAGAGAGAATATAAGGAGACAGCATTATAAAATGTCCTGGTAAACACATATATTCCCCTTGAGGTTTGACTTTCTTCAAAATAAAACACGCATGTTTGTCGAACACTTGACCTTCAGCTTGGTTATTCAAGAGGAGATCGTGGACTCATGGCTGGTCACAAGCGTCTTCTGGAATAATTCTGCTAAGCCACATACTAAATTCCCAAAGCTGTGACATTACTGACAAACAGTCAATGCTATATTAAAATAATCATTTCTTTAAAGCAGCCATCTCTTTTATTTTCTTTGTAGTTTTCATCTGGCGTTATTCACTTCTCTTCCTCCAAGTCACTTCCCCAAAGAGTAGCCCCATCTGGCTTATCTAGTTCCACTTCAAACATGGTAGGGTAAGGGGTTTAAACCCAATCTGCTATGAGATTTCCTTCTGATTCCTATTACTGCTCTGTGCAAGTGTTACCTGCCAAAAACCATCTCCTTATTCAGTTAAAACATCTGATGTACACAGAAATTGCCAAAAAATTTGATTAACCTCTGGTGGTGCCTCCTGCAATGGGAAGATGGATGGGTGTCTCATCACAGAGGGTTTATTATGGTCCTGATTGAGCATGGTATGAAAGCAATCGTCCGTTAGAGCACTGCAGTGAAAAATGCAGTGGTAGCAAGCCAGAGTGACTCCTCCCGCAAGCAACGGCTCAGCAGATCCTCGTACTCTTTTCTGGGATTGGACTTTACTTCTTTTTATTCTTTTTTTTCTCCCTCTATCCCAGCAAACCTTCCAGAGGATGCTAATTGCTTCCACAGATAGCCTGCAGAAACACGACTGAATGGATCAGCCGAAGCCACAGATCACAACAATCATCATTCTCGTTGACGGGACCGCTGCTCCTGGCTTTGTGGCCGGCGTAAGACTCAGGGAATAAATGAGACCTTACACAAAGCCAATAGAAGTATTCTAATAAACATTAGTATGTTTGGATTAGCGTGTCAGACCCCTGAAGGACTCCATGGCAGAATGGATGCTCAGCCCTGACAACCGCACACTCTACGCCTGCATACATGAATTATTAAACAAACTTCATCCCACAGGTCTCTCCAGTCAATCAATATGAACTGCATTGCTCAGTGTGTAACTATTGGCATAAAAACTTACCGTAAAGATGCAGACGTCCTGTCCCCCCTCCAGGAATTTTTTTTTTTTTTTTTGGTCTCTGAAAGTTCACAAAACTTGTGCTTATAAATCCTGAGGCAAGTCACTCCAATCAGGATCTCAAGTCATAAGATAAACTTCCTGCCCGTGGATACTTCAACCAAAATAAAAAATTATTTGACCTCTGCAGGCTATGCTAACAGAATGTGAACTCATCTTTCACTATCTCTAACTCCGCGGGAGGAAAGAGGCAGAATATTTGAAGTTGGTTTGGTTTTTGAGGTGAGGAAGGATGAATTTTGCTCTGTTTATTCAAAACGCCAACCTTTGAACTAGTCAAATAGCACATTTTACTTCCAATGCATGAGAATGGCAAAAGAAGTAAAAACAAAATTAAGAAGCTAGTATTTTGGCTAATAAGAGGAGGCAATATCTGTATATTTTTCACTGATGAAGCTCAGAAAGGCTTCTGAAAAAGTAGTAAAAGTATTGCTGTTATCATGGTGGTCCAAGAGCTGAAAAGGGAGGGAGAGGTTTATTCTACTTACTTATTCTTCCTGCTGTCACCCACAAAACAGAAAATAAAATAACATCAGTGTGAGTTCAGCATTTCCCAGATAAACATCTTAGAATAAATTTATGAAAAGACCAACCTTGTCAGTATTTTTACACATAGCCATATCCAGCTACACTTCTGCTAGTGTAAAATGTTCTTGCTACAAATAGAGCACTTGCTTCAGGATGCAGTTGGTTTCCAAAATGGGAGCGTACGCTTTTCACTCAAGGCACCAAATCAAAAGGGGTGCATGGGGTGGAGAGAAGGCTTATTCTTACAGCATCTGGTCACTAGCAGAAGACAACAGTGATCTCTTTGTTTTCCCAGATCTGTGCTCTGAATAGCATAAAGACCGTGGGATGTTGCTGCAGACCCTGTTGCCTGGAGTGAGCGTTCAAGGACCTGTGTTCACGCTGTGGTAACCAATTTCTCCTGTTCTTCAGCCCTTCTCTGCCCCAAAGACATTACAGCCACAGTGTTTAATGAGCTGGACCTAAATCTGGAGAGCAAATATGCAAACTGGAGATGCAAACAAAGATATGTGAGAAGGCTGGGGCTCCCATGCAACCCTGTTTTCACCTGCAGAGACACCAGCAACGAGTGGGCTCCTACGTTCTTGTTTCCTTGACTCATGGTGACACCAAGGAGAGATCAGAAATGCCGAGCTCAGACATCAAAGCATGAAAAAATGACATAAGAAGCAGCGGCAGTAAGAGACCTTCAGGAGGAGATAGCTGGTTGTCCCCCAGATGCCATCTTTCCTTGTCCCCATGCTTGCACCTCCTGGAGCATCCGTCAATTGCCACAGATAACTAATCATTGCTCCATCAATTCACGGCTTAAAATTCAGAGCCTACTTCCAAAGGCTGGTATCTTGATGCGGGAAGATGCTATTCCTTTTGCCAAGGTTTCTGGCCATCTCAGACCTCTGGCAAGGGCAATTTGGGAGGAAAACATTGACAAGAACAACTTCTGTGACTGATTGATTTGTAGTGACCGTTACAAACTGTTCAGGCATATGAAGGGATACTCCAAGGACCTCTCTAAACAGAAGTGGTCAAAAGCAGATGAATTTATCATCATTGGAGAGTTCTGCAGTTCATCACCAGTTTTTGTAATTTTGTCACAGAGATGTCATATATTTGGAGCTCTGGGATTCTTAAGGTTGAGATCTGTCACATAAATACAGTTATTAATGCGGCAAGTGTATTATACAGTTAAATGCAAATGTTGCAATCTGGCAACCCATTTTTACTGCCAAACCTAGAAGGTTTTTCATGTCAGAAACTGATGCCAGCAACGATAAATGGAGGATAGATAAAGTTAATCCGACCGCTTTGAGTTGAACAGAGAAGGTATTACTTTGAGGGTTTAACATATTAACGGAATCAAAACGACATTTCAAAATATTTATGGAAATCTCTTTTTTTTTTAAGCTTATACAAGCAGTATAACAAAACCATATAAAATACTATTAAATCCTACCATTAATTAGACATGCTGACACGTAAAAGCTTCTGTCTGATTTACTTTAAAAAATCTTCTTTCAGTAAATTACAACTTTAAAATATCTTTCTGCTGTAAATGAATCTGCATTCCAGAGGAATTAAAACCTTTTTAACAGAAGCTTTAAAAAAAAAATACATACTTTTTTTTAAGCGATACCTCCAACTTACTTATCAAACATAAGGGTAAGATAGGAAAGGAAAAAGAAAACAATAGGCATAAATCATAGCTCACAAAAAAAGCAAAGGGTTACTCTGCTTCTTAGTGTAGTATCAGTTAGGTGTGAAGAAACTGAGTTGTCTTAATCATTCAGCGTGAAGGTGAACTACCAGTGGTAATTCTCCCATTTGATTCAGGGGGACACCCACTGTCTCTTGAGATGTCCTAGGTTGCCACCAGGCCTACAGCTGTTCTTTCAGAAGTGTATCAACAGTAAGTTCTGTGCCAAAACTGCCAGCCCCACATGTGTGTCTCAAACAACCTGGGGCATCTCAATAGCCTCAAGAGTCATCCAGCTTATCAGGATGAACTGAAGCTTGACAGACACCACAGACTGAGCTCACATAGACACCTATCTTTAGGTGTATTATCCATAACTAAGGTGATATGAACAACCTGTGTCACGCAGACACCATGGCTGGGTCCAATCTGTCATAAACTTAATGATTATGTCTTGAATGTCAATGTGTTTCAAAAGTGCTCCTACAAATCCAGCAAACTGCTTTGGACTGAGCCTGAGTGCACTGAAGAGCTCATCGCCATTTTTACACTTGACTCACGCTGTTCATAGAGGCTTCAAGCTTGGATAGGGATGCTTCTCTTCCCAAGAGCACCCCAAACAGGGCAGCCTGCGTATGTCGCATTGCCATTGCTTCACCATGGGTATCATTTTGTGTGGTGGTAAAATAAACTGATGAAGGGATTTTACTCACTCCCAAAAAAAATTTTCTGGTGATGTGGTAAATTGCCTGGGGAAGGATGAGGAAGATAGAGTTCCCTCTAATCACAGCAAAGATTATAACAAATCATACATCCATTTTGGCACAACTAGTTAACATGTGGCTCAGGGGCTGGTGCCGTCGGCAGAATTTTGGGTTTTTTTGACCATGGGATGGTTTACACAGCACCGGGCCTGCTGGCAGTGGATGTAGCTCAGCTGTCTCCAAAGGGGAAGAGGATTCTTGCTTAGGAGTTGGCGGGGCTCATCAGGAGGGCTTTAAGGTAGGTTTGAAGGGGGGAGGGGATAAAAAAGAATAAAACCAGTCTCACAAGAGATGAGCCTAGGGGTGGCGTGCTGATGTTGGGGGTGAAATCGATAGCGCAGCTTAAGTGCATCTATACCAACACATGCAGCATGGGCACCAAACGGGAGGAGCTGGAAGCCATTGTGCAGCGGGACAGCTATGACTTAGTCACCATCACAGAAACATGGTGGGATGACTGTCATGACTGGAGTGCTGCAATGGATGGCTATAAGCTCTTCAGAAGGGATAGGCATGGAAGGAGAGGCAGTGGGGTGGCTCTGTATGTCAGGGAGTGTTTTCATTGTAAAGAAATAAATGAACATGATGACCACCTCGAGTGCTTATGGGTAAGCTTATGAGTACTTATTCTACAAATATATTAACAACAAAAAAAGAGGCAAGAAGAATCTCCATCCCTTACTGGATATGGTGGGGAACATTGTCTCCAAGGACGAGGACAAGGCTGAGGTACTTAATGCCTTCTTTGCCTTTAAAAGCCAGACCAGGTATCTGCAGGGTATTCAGCCCCCTGAACTGGAAGATGGGGAAGGAGAGCAGAATAAACTCCCCATAATCCAGCAGGAAACAGTTAAGGACTTGCTAAACCACGCGGACACACACAAGTCTCTGGGGCCTGATGGGATCCATC
>NW_010554065.1:53244-80075 GCF_000687285.1 Phaethon lepturus | reverse complement strand
GAGTCCGGGCGTACAAGCACCCGGGTGAAGGAAATGAAAACAGATCAGTCGGGGCAGAGCCCTCAGCGTGAGGGAAGTTGAAAGGAGGGTGTGGACATGAGGTTGGACGTCACCGTTAGCAAGTGTGTAACTGAATACTGGAGTGGGTGAACACGCAGCATTAGACAAATTAACTAGCGAAAAAACCCCAACAAACATTGAGGAGTCACTTTTTTCCTGCCTGAGAACCTCTAGAGTCACCGCCACCATTCTGAACAGCTCTTACTATGCGAGACACACATGTCTTCAGGAGTTCAAGGTCTAGGTAGCTTTGAGTATGCACGAACAAGACTTACAGCCCCAGTCCTCTCCCGCTTATGGGCTAGTATCATGTTCTTTTCCTGAAGAGCAATAGTTTTAGGAAAATGTTTTTGGTGAGAGCTCAGAGACTTGTGGCTAAAGACTATCCCAGCCATTCCCGCTAGCCCTGACTAAGGTAGACCGGTAGAAATGCCTTCCTTCAGAAGGAACATGTGTTTCAGTTAAAAAAAAAAAACATGGTAGGACAACTTGCATTTGCTAGAGTTCTGACATAGTGCCACAAGACTTCTGGTTTAACCGATGATCTCCCATACTGGATTTTTTTTTCCTATTCAAATTTCTCTATTTCTGTTAATTTCCATGGTTTTTCCTTCTTTGTTTTTGTCACCATTTTCTCATTTGCCATAGATAGGCTCTGCCATAATGTCATTTGAAAGCAGAATATTCACATCAGACAGACAAGTCAGACACGCTCACCCTGCCCTGCATGATGGAGAAGAGTTCCAAGATCAAGTCACCCAACATTTTCCATTACAAGATCCTGATTTTAGACTTGTTTCCAATGACTTGAAAATGTTCAGGACGAAGTTCTCCCATCTCAGGTATGTGCTTTGGGTTGATTCCTTCAATTTGTTAGAAAAAAGCTAGATTGGTTCAACACTCTTCATACAAAGGTAAGGAAAAAAAAATACTATGCTTTGCTCGATTAAAAAAACCCTAAAAACCAAACCATCATCTAGCTAAGAAGCCTCAGCATCTATAGGGACTTCGTCAGGGTTACTGTGATCGTCACAAAGCTTGTGTCACAAATCAGCATTTGTGATTCCTGTGAAATTTCATCCAATTTTGACCTTGCTTTAAGGGCTGGAAAAACACAACTGTTTGTAAACTCTTACTTGAGATTTGAGACTTCAGCATCTCAACTCTAAACATTTCATATGCGCTGGGCATGTGCTTGCTGTCCCAGCTCGCTGCTGCTGCCTGGATAACCCACACACCATACAAACCCTTTCGACAAACCAGCTCTGGACACGATTTTCCAAACTGGGAGAGGATGATGGATGCAACTCAGCAGCACGGGGGACAGAACATCTTGATGGGGATGGGGAGGCATTAGGGATGATAATGAGTCAGAGGGGGAAACAGAACTAGATCATCTTCTAATAGCCAGACTTAAAAAATTCAGAGTAAAACCCATGGTCCCTAGGCACGGACATTGCTGTCTTGGTAAATAAAAAGCTATGAAGACATCTGCAAAATATTCATCTTATTTCACTTCTGGTGGATCCATGTTAACAGACAATAAATAAAGTAGTAGGCTGTTAGCTCACAGAGTGAATGACTTTGTTGTAGGTCTTAAGATCATGACAACATTGATGACCAAATCTGGAGAATTAATATATTTTCATATCTTTTTTCAGTGGAGGAGTTGTATCACAATGTTTTTAAAACTGTGTGTTAGAGGGAGATGAAAACAGCAAAGTCCCTCAGAATTGGCAAACGGCAGATGCAAGGCTGCCTACAGACTCGTAATTCGCTCCCCTGCACCCTTCTGCATTACGCAAGATTCTCCATTCATGTAACAATGTGCTCCATCTTCCAGAGGAACACGTCTCCTTCAGTGCACGGGAAGAGCCGTTGGGAGGATGCAGCAGGGTCACGCAGCAAAATCAGGTCGTCGTGTGCTGGACCAAAGCCTCATTAGCTGCAAAAAAGCAAAAGCTGCAGACAGCACAGGGCCATCCTCTGTCTCTCTCTTCCAAGATCTCCCTCTTCTTCTGCCTGATAATTATATGAGAATGGATTTTGAGGAGTATCTGCTTCCCTGAGAAACAAACAGCTCTGTTTTGATGAGCAACCCCATTGCTACCGCACACGTCCCGAGCCAGGGCTACAGCACTGACCTGTCCCTTGCTGTAGCTACCGAGCCACGAGCCACAGCTCTGACACTTCCAGAAACCCGTCCAGACAGTGGCTCAAGTCCTCACCTGATGCAGAGCAGCTGTAAGATGAAGCGAGGAAGAGCAAAGGGAAAAAAGAGAAGGCAGCTGGGGCAGCTGAACATCACCCCAGTCCGTAGCCAAGTGCTCTGGGAATATGTTCTCACTCCGGCTGCTGGAGGGAGTTCAGCCAAGTCTGTTTTGGAAAGTGGGACACAAGTTTTGACTACCCAACAGAATAGCCCTCACTTTAAATTCACATCATCACTCACATCAGATGAGCTTACCTGAATCAGGACACTGCAATTCTTTGTCCAAACTGAGACACCATGAAAATTTAATCTCATGGTCTGGGTTTTTAAGAGTTTAAGAAGTGAAATGCTGCTTTAAGGAAGTTTTAAACTTGCTTCCATAGAGTTAATGCAAGACTTCCCCAGCTCAAATCACTTGCAGCATAGATCTCCAAGTCACTTCGCAATAGCAAAAAACCATTGAAAGCAGTACTGCTGGGTAGGTCCAAGAAGCTGCAGATAGCGAAAGCACCCTCGTTTTCCCCTAGTAAATACCAGCTTTTGGCATACCAGTGACTATTGTGCCGGCCAGATGGTGGTGGGAGCAGTAACTTGGATGATGTTAATTACACACAAACTCCAAAACAACCGATGTGAAAACTCACTTTGAAAACACACCAGAATGGGCTGCTAAGCATATGGTAGCAACGCTCCTCTAAAACTGCATTTTGTGTGCGTTAAACAAGTACCAAGCTCCACCGAGGGGCCCAAGGATAAGCGGCCACAGTGGCAGGGTCCCAGATCCCAACTATTTGCTGCTGGTCCCTTTATAACGCTGAGGGAAAGGCACAGAGATGTGGTGGAAGCGGCAGACCACAGCTCCCGGACCAGGCCCTTTGCAGGGTGAGCACAGGCAACACGTGCCACCAACCCAGCCAGCTCAGCTCTTTTAAGGACAAGGCAGAAGCTTTGAAGGAAACGTCCCAGCTGATCTGCACTGGATGACCTCTGATGAGAGGATGAGCCCTGCTGTGAAATCCCGCTGTGCAAGCACACTGATCCGTGCTCCGGCACTTTTAAGAACGAACACCGTATAATTTGCAAAATGCACACAGTGAACGGATTGAGAATTATTCTGGCATCTGCCAACCATCACTGAGGACACCTTCCAACAAAGCCGTGTGTTTTCAGAGGTTCTGCAGAGGCTAGCTTTACGTCAGCAGACAGACAGCACCTTTACCTGCAATTTGAAAGTAAATGTAAATTCACTGGGCACCACCCCACCAGAACGGACATGGAAACAGTCAAAAACATATTTATGTTCTATCAGAAACATAGTTTAGCCTCAGCTGACAATACATGGTCCTGTATTTTGGCAAATGGCAACTCCAAATCGCATCTACAGCTCACAGCTGAACCATGCACTGGAAGCTCCTACCTCTGCTCGAGTGCTTTCCTCGAGTTATTCTCAACTCTTCCTCCTCCAGAAGTTACTTACCTTGTAACTTTTAGGCTTGCTTGGAGATGCAAGTTGCACAGATCCAAAGGAAAAAAAGACGGGAAAGAACTGTGGGAAGTCAGCCAGCCTTTTCTCCTGCCCCAAAGTGAGCCGACATGTACTCTTGCTCCTGACAGATGCTCTTAACAGATCTCCCTTTGTGGAAGAGCTACCATCTCCCCACACATCTGTTAAGTGATTCCCTATCCTTGTTTTTCTATACTTGGCCTTAGGAGAAACTATCACTCATCCTAGCTGCAATTTAAACCCAGCCTACCATATGATTTCAAGCTCAATCCTTTCAGTGCATCCTCAGAAGTGCATTTTCCCACGTTTTCCCTGTATCAGTCATTCCACTCTCCACTGGACTCTCCAGTCCTAAGTGTGGTGTCTCGAATTGCATGCTTACAGGTGCTCCTGTGAAGCACAGGATTCTATCTGGTCTCACCAAATGTATCACCATTTGGGAACCCTAGCCCGAAGCTCACTTTTCTTCTACCAGAAGGACAAACTGCCAGATCCCTTATCTGAACTAGTTGACCTGACTAAATTTAGTGCCTTGCTGAAAAGGATCTTGTCTTTCCCCACCATCTCCTCCCTGTCGCAACCGTTCTACAAGTTGCCAAGACTACTTTGAATTCTAATGCTATCTTATCTTTTGCATCTGTCCAGCTTCCTGTTGACTGCAAATTTAACATGCACACTACTTTGTGATCCAGGTTGCTAATAAAAATGAAAGATAAGTGACCTAGAGCAACTCCCACAACCCCATGCAATACCATCTTCCTTTCTGACGCTGGGTGCAAGTCGGAAGGAAACCACTCCCAGAGCAAAGCTGCTTACAGCTCAGATCAACCCACTTCCAAATACAATCCAATCTCTGAAACCACGCTTTCCCTTTTTTGCAAGCCACCTTCTGTATTTGCCCAACAGCCACTACAGATTTTATCCTATAATCAAGTGCAACAAAGGTGCCAGATTCATCATCTGTGAATTTCTTTGGGACTAGACTTCAGATCTTGTGGGCAATGCAAAGTGAAGTAAGGTTTAACCAATAATTCCTTTTACGCTTGATTCTCAGCAGGGATTACATTCACACCTATAGACAAAGTGCACAGATTCCTTTCCGCAGATTTCTTCATTTGCCAGTGTTACTGCACAGCTGTTCAACTACTTATTTTCCTGTCACCCGCTAATAAGAGCCTAAACTAGATAATTACTACTTCTACTTTCATGGAGCTTGTTCTTCAGTACCTAAACCCACTCCTTTCTGCTTGTTTCCATGAAAGGGCTATTTAAACAGCTGGCTTACCAGGAGACCGAGTCCTGTGTTGCCATAAGCAAATGTATCTGTACCTTCATTCGGAAACTCCCTTCCTACCCTAAGCATGGGGGTAGGAATACGGCTTTGTGTCAACTGAAAAGAGCGTACCTACAGAAGGGAACTGGAGAACCTTGCCTTTGAGGCTAGAGAAGTCAATTCATCAAAATCAGAGCCAGACCATATTTCAGAGCAGTAAATATTATCTGGTCCTCTACTCTTGCCTTTATTTTATCATCATCCTCTTAATAGCTTCAGTTCTTGGTGGGGTTTTTTTTGGTGGTTGTTTTTTTTTTCCTTGGCAAAGCACATCTTGCCTCCTTTTATTCATACCCTTTAAGGTCGTGGGTTTTTTTCTTTTACTTCTTCCAGGAGCTTGTCTTCCTTGAGGGAGGAAGAGCCAAACGGATTGCCACATTAGCTTTCTCATTCCATGCCATTACACTTTTAACTAGAGTGCTTTCAAATAGGCAAATTAGCTTTTAAGTGATCCCAGTTGTACTATTGGCCTTTGCCACAATCCTGCATTAAAGCTGATTCAATTTTACTTACCTCTATTGCTCAATTAAGAAAGAACACACAAAGAGAAGTGTAGTTCTGCAACTAGTAATTGCAGTCCAGGAGGGAGCTGGGTTGTTCCATTACCCATGATGACCCGTCACCGCACTATAGCACGTTCGCCATCTACTCATGAGGGGAACTACCTGTACCTCAACTGCCACTTCTTGAAGTAGCTATTTCTTGAGGAAGTAGCAAGAATAGTGATCCTCAGTTGCATAAGATTTCAAATAGCTTTGTGCACGTATATGCTACCATCTATACGCTCTGTGCTAGACCAGAGCAAGTATCTGTGGTGTGAGACACACATGGTTAACAGGAGCTTCTGAAGGAACTGAAGTCTTTGCTCCAACAGCAACTCCTTTATTTACTCATCTAGAAAAAGGAGAATGATTTTTGTCAGTGAGCAGCTTCTTTCTCCCACACAATCTATATTAACATATCAAGAACCTAACCAGTCTTTGCAGTGTTCTTGCACCTTACTACACACCTATACCAGTATCAATATCACAGATCATTGCCATTCGTAGTTGTATATGCAGTAGGAGTCATAAAAGCAAGAAAGAAGTTTAGAGCTTCTTACTGGCTACCCAAACTTTAAAAATTTTGTATAGCGTTATATAAGCTGGTTCAGTAATTAAGGGTCAGTTCTCTATGATCAAAGGCTGGCCTTAATCACAAGGATGGAGTCTGTGTCATACTTTGCCTCAGCCTTTGTCATGTGGCTCAAGATATTTCTTATTTTAATCACATTCCATTAGTTGACTTAAAATATGTTGCTGTATTTTGGTTTTATGGCACAAGTTACTGCAGGACTTGGCTTGCTTAAGCAGACTAACATGACACACTGAAATGCCATAATCTGAACTTCCCCATTTCTATCCGATTTAAAACCATTTCGAGATTAATTTCCCCCTTGTTCACAAAAATCCTTATTGTAGCTGAACAAAATAAGTATGTGTTGCAACAGTTTGCATTGATTACAGTATTGCATTTGAGATGATCACAGCATATGTAATCACCAAGACACACTTTTGGGATCCAGCACGATTTATCCCCAGCTCCCCAGACTAACTTGACTTCACTTTTCAGATAACCAGAAATCTGCCCTCCCCCTCCACCCAATTCTGCACAGAAGTACCACATCACAGAATCTGTCACAAACTACACATTTTCCACTAGTAAAATTCACAAGCAGACACAAGTGCAAAGCAAAATGTCATTTTATTTAATTCAAGGACTATTTTCCTTCTAGTATTGCTGAAGGGATCACCTCCTGGGGAATTGATCATTACAAAGTCCCTGTCTAAAAGTTCAAGTGCTCTTGTACATTCTTTTGAACCACAGAAAACATAATGACCAAGTAGGTGGGCAGCTACTTGCAGTTTTATCCCACCTAAATTAGCATTGCTTCAGGCTAGAAAACAATTCAAGTAGTAAAATCATGGAAAATGTTAACCTTTAAGGTCACTACCATATTTTGATCAAAAAGTCCTGAATGTATGAAAAGAACATTTGTACATGTTATGAAGTTTTTTTAACCAGACACTGTCGAAGATGGCAGTTAAGTATTTTGGACCAGTTGCCAACCAGATATTTAAGAGTTCTTATATGAAGGTTTATTACCAATTTCATTATGCAATTCACTTTCCACATTAAGCTCTTTAACAAAAGCAACATATACCCGCACCAGAATCACTGTAGACAGATTAGTTTTATAGAATGCCCTTCTGAAAATTCATTTCAAAATAGAGATGCTTTTTCTCCAGAACTGTAAAATCCATAAAAATGCAAAATATCTGTTAGGAAATTTTTAATCAAAATTATTCCTTAATGTTCAAAATAACATTTAACCTCCTACTTTTTTGTTGTCATCCACATATTGATCAACAGACTAAACAGGTAACAATGGTTCACGTTCTTCCCCCACCTGAAACATTTCTTCTAACACAGGCCCAAGATAGGCAATACAGAGATTCAGGGACATGGATTATGCATGGCAAAGGTAATCCTCTATCACTTTAATTTAGAACAATTCTGATTCTAGCACACAACTTGGAGTCTCAGTTGTTTTCAATCTGCTCTAGGTCCAAGTCCCCACAGTCTAGAGGAAAGATGCCTTCTTCAGTGCTCTCACAATCACTCGTGTCCTCATCGCTTTCACATACTGCAGCTGCTTTCTTATAATCCCTTGTTTTGAAGCTACCTTGGCATGACCCATGATGCCTTACTTCATCCAGCTGTTCTTTCATCGGACTGGAACCAGGGGTGATGATGTTCATAAGATCATTTGAGTCACATGGGGATGACACAATTGTCTTCATTTGTGTGTCATCATCATCATCTTCATAATCAAGGGAGCAAAGACTTTTGGAATTTTTTAAAGTCTGCAATTAAAAAATACATTAATATATTAACCATGACTGTACAGAAAAAGAATAAATTCCTTAAACTCTTGAATGGATTGAGAGTACGTATTCAAAATTAAGAGTGACGCATGTTTAAAGTAATCCTGGAAACAATGAGGGACACGAAGAAAAAGGGAAGAACGGTATTACTAGGTAATCTGGTTTCACACAGGTATTTTGCCTATGTAGATTCCCACTAGTGAGAAAAACTACCAGGTTTTTTTACGCAGAAAAGACTTAAACCTAGCTTCAGTCAAGTAAATGAGGAACTACAGATGCCCAGTTTGATGTATTTGCTTTCTGGCAAATCCAGAGCATAGCATTTGGTAACATCAGCATTTAGGTCAAACAGCTGCACTGCATCCTAGTCAACAATTAACTTCTCACGGTTCCAAAGCGTGCAGACAATGAGCCCTCAGGCCTCAGAGCAGACAGCAAGAGTCTGCAAGGCAACTAGCACATTTGGGTAACCTCAAAAGAGGAGAAAACCAAGCTTCTACTGGAAGCATCTTGCTCCAGAGTCAGCTTAGTTCATCTTACATTTGGGTACCATTTGAACAAGAGCTCAGGAATTTGAGCAATTCTGTTTAAATGAAAAGTATATTAAAAACAGAGCGGCACTCACCTTTATTTAGACAAAGGAAAAAGGAAACCTCAGTAAATGTGCTACCTCTGACCCTCAGATAAAGGAATGAAATGCCCAAGTTCCTCACATAACTGTAAGAGACCCTTGACTAGAATCCAGAAGCAGCATTTAAGAAAAAAACAGAACTACACAGACAACAGAAGTTAGATTTCAACAAGTGAGAAACTTCTAAATTCTGCCTAATACAAACACACAGTGGGAGGAGGGTGAAATAGTCAGGGCCCCTCTCAGAGGTGGTAAGAGCCAGGAGAATAAAGTTGTGCTAGCTTTCAGTATCTTACTGGTTAAGTGACTCCAGTCTCAGACACACACAGCAATCGTTTTATTACAAGTAGATCCACAGGGAACAGAACCAACTTTCACACCCATTTTCAGCTTCCTCTCCCACTTTCTCATTTCTTAAGTATTTTATATTTGTTGATATAGTCAGATGAAATAGGAATATTGCAACATTCCTAGTATGCTATATTCCAGATGCTCTTCCAGAGCACTGGATAATCTTTCTACTACATCACTGCACATCAACAGCCACATGAGCAGCTGACCAGTATTTTTGGGTGGTGTTTAAACAAAATCAAAAATTCACAAGAACTCTGAATTAGTCAGCCTTGCCAGTATACAACTGGATGAAGGAGAGGAGAGTGAGGAAGCCTCACTGAGGTCAAGTGATTTACCTGACCCTTTAGGGTCAACATTACATATGGAACATCTTGCAGGCAAGCCTGTTACCACTCTGAGTTCATACAGTTCCTTGGACATCCCCACATCAAATCTACACAGAAAGTTTGAGGGAAAGCATGGGTAAAGGTAAAATGCAAAACACTTGAGTTTCAGAGATCAATCATAGCACAGCTAGGCTGAGAAGTGAACAGCAGAACTGGTACAGGATGGTGGGTCACCATAGAACCCTTGGGTTGGAAGGGACCTCTAAAGGTCATCTAGTCCAACCCCCAATCTAGTTGAACATCTTCAACTAGATCAGGTTGCTCAGAGCCCCGTCCAGCCTGACCTGGAATGTTCCCAGGGATGGGGCATCTACCACCTCTCTGGGCAACCTGGGCCAGGGTTTTACCACCCTCAGTGTGAAACATTTCTTCCTTATGTTCTGTCTAAACTTACCCTCTTTTAGTTTAAAGCCATTATCCCTTGTCCTATCGCTACAGGCCCTGCTAAAAAGTCTGTCCCCATCTTTGTTGTAAGCCCCCTTGAAGTCCTGGAAGGCTGCAATAAGGTCTCCCTGGAGCATTCTCTTCTCCAGGCTGAACAACCTCAACTCTTCCAGCCTGTCCTCACAACAGAGGTGTTTCATTCCTCTGATCATTGTTGTGGTCTCCTCTGGACCCACTCCAACAGGTCCATGTCTCTCTTGTGCTGAGGGCTCCAGAGCTGGACGCAGCACTGCAGGGGGGTCTCACCAGTGCAGAGTAGAGGGACAGAATCCCTTCCCTCGCCCTGCTGGCCACACAGCTTTGGGTGCAGCCCAGGACACCGTTGGCCTTCTGGGCTGTGAGCTCACATGGCCGCCTCATGTCCGGCTTTCCATCCATCAGCACCCCCAAGTCCTTCCCAGTAGGGCTGCTCTCCATCCCTTCATCCCCCAGTCTGTACTGATACTGGGGGTTGCCTTGATCCAGGTTCAGGACCCTGCACTTGGCCTTGCTGAACCTCATGAGGTTCACACAGGCCCATTCCTTGATACCATCATTGGTATCTCTCCATAGATAAGTCTGCAGCAGTATTCCCCAAGACTGTACCACATAAAACACCTGTGAAGTCACTTGTCACACTAGTGAAGTGCAGTGTTCTTCACTATGGATCAGAGGTGTGTTATGCCTGTATTGCACAGCTCTTCTCTTGCTCAAACAACTTTGATATGTTATAATATGTGTGAGATCATTAGTTACCAAGTCATAGGTTTCAGGCCAGAAGGATCTAAAAGGGATAATCTAGGCTGCTTTGACAGACATAAAACAAGACTTCATTCAGGAGTTCATTTATGCAACTCCATGACCTGCATCCAAAGATCAACTTTCAGAAAAAAAAAGATTGACTGTTGACCACAGTTCTGTCAGGAGGAATTTAAAGTCTAGCATCAGCAAAATTGATAACATTGCACAATCAAAAAGCTTTCTATTTCCAAATTTCAACCCCCTATGAAAACAGTTTTGGTGTAGAATACATTCCTGTTTTCAAAACATTTCTATATAGCTTAAAGCTTATTCAAGTACAAACAGTTGAGCTCATTTTCATGACTAAGAGGTGTGAATTTCATACTTAAAAGCAAAACAGTATATTTTTGAAGTAGAAAGTGTTATAGGATATTTTAATCCTAATTCTACCTCATTGCTTTGAAAAGAACACATTTCCTGTAGTGTATCTCCATACAGGGGATAGTACGTTCTGTTCTTTAAATCTTATAGTAGGTACTGGGAAGGAAAGGGATCAAATAAAAAGCTTTGGAAGTTCTGCTTTCAATGTTTTAGAAAGGAATTCCCAAGTCCCCCTTCAAAAAAATCTTTTATTCAATTTACTGCTAGAAATTAATCCAACCACACAGCTGTCTTTCTAGAAGGTTTGTGTACATAAATGGAAAATTGCCTGTTAGCTCTACTGTGCTGAAACCACTTGAATGGGAACTTTTAGCCGGTTTCAACACAACAGCAAGTGCATTCAACTGGTTCTTTGTTCACCTACTTGTCACAACCGCACCACCGAACTAAAAATAGGTGGGTTTATTATCTCGCAGCACAATCCCACTTCTTTCACAAAGCAAAAGGTAGAAATTGCAATACATTCAAGCCTTCTAAACTGCAGCTTCACATGTTACACTGGTACAGTACCACACCTTTCAAGCACAATTGTGCTCAGTGGGGAGCCTGCGAGTACTTGCTCAATGGTCCTCATTTTATAAAGGATGCTGAACTAACAAGACAAAAGAGTCCACAGTTGGCAATGGATAGAACTCAATCAGCTAAAAGTATTCTTTTGTGTGATGGAGAAAAAAAGAAAAAAGAAACTCAGTTTTAAAAGAAGTGAGGCGATAAAATGCCTGAATATTAAGAAAAAAAAACTTTGTACTGAAAACAATGGTGGGGAAGGAAATAAAGAAATCTCTCTAGACCCTTGCCATACAAAGCAAACAAGAAAGGCCCAGGGTAGCTTGAAAGGAAGCTCATGTCTGCACTCTTTACTAAACCTCCAGTTCAGAAGCCCATAATACATCACTTTCCAAATATAAAAAGCAATAAAAAGGTTGTTTTTGTTTTACTAACAAAACTAGAGCACTTGCTACAGTAGTCAAGGGAAAAATAAGTCATTTATGTGCATGAAAGCCTACTGTATAATGGAAGCAGCAGTTCTCATGCTTCTTCCTCATGCCCCCATCATACACAAAGTCCACCTATTTTCCCCCTCAGTTTTGAACAGGGGTGGAAGATACAGCTGCTCTGAAGAGGTGCAGCTGAAGCAGCTGGCACAATGCAAGGAGCAGAGGAAGCCTGAAACCAAAAGCCGTAAGCCCGTTCTACTGCTCCTCAGCACTAGTCATCAGCGCAGGATGGGCTGCTTTCTGAAGCCATAGGCTTCAAACAAATTAGACTAGTTACCCAGCTTGCTTTCTGTCCCACTCTGACTTTTGCTTTTGACTGCACAACACAAGAGATGATGCTTTGAGAGATACTGGCACACAGGGTGTCTTGACTGTTAAGGTCTCTATAAGGGGTATGAAACACATGGGTGATGCAGTGGTCCTCATGATGCGGCGAGCCTGGAATTTCCTGGAATATCAGCAACCAACCCAAGTGTAAAACACTGAAGAGGCAGCCCAAGCATGGCTTTTTCTGTTGCTTCCCTGTACCTAACCAGTCAATAGAGATGGGGAAGGATCAAGTTAGATGGGCTGCATTTCCCTTTGAGGGCTTCACAGGTCCTTATTTCACCTCCTGGACTTAAGTTTCCTATAGATTAGTCAGACTGGTTCAAAATGAAATAAATGCCTTTACTGTTGGTAACTCATACCACAGTTCAGCTGTAGATCAGAAGTACCACATACAGCATGTGTTTGTATCTCAGACACTACGCTGTTGCCAAAGAGGTTACAGTTTAGCCTCAGCAATAAGGAGGTCCAATCATGGTACAAATTCATTACATTGAAGAGACTTCATTTCATTTCATGAAGCTAAGAGGGAGACTTACGGAAGGACTTAAAGTAAGAACAAGCTGTCACAAAAGACAGGTCCTAAACAGCTCATTGAATCATGTTGAGAACTGCCTTCTGCACATACCGTCACCTGCTGCACATACCGTCACCTGACTGACATCACATCCTACCACAAATAGATGTGAACAGTGTCCCTCCCTGTAAACTGAATTTTCACTTCATGCATCTAATTACTGGCATTAGTATCATTACCTGGGACAATTCAAGTTGGAGACATGTACAGTGTTTATTGTAAATCATTAGAAATGTCAGCTGGTTGTATAGATTAAAAAAATATCCCATCACAGCCCTAATCTCTGCATCTGTTACTATGCATAAAGTGAAAAATAGTAAGAACAATGCTGTGTTTCTGTAATAAACTATTAACCTTTTTGTGGAGTAAAGCTCTTGACATTTGACTCTGACTTTTCTGTCTTGAATTGCACTGAGCATTTTGTGAACACTTCAGCATTCACAGATAACCTTAGCTTTAAGAAGCTTGCAGTTGAGATGAAATACTGCTTCATCGCTATGAAGTAGTGCTGACAGAAAAAATAATATAGTATTCTTCATAATGTTATATGCTTGAAGCCTGCCAATACAGTCTAAAAGTTAAAAAAATAAAGTTAACTGGGAAACAATTTCTCCCTGCTCAAATGAGAAATCAAATGCATAGAAATACATTAAGTTTAATTCAAGTGTCTAAAAAATTGCTTCAGGTCAAAAAACATTGCAGATTTTTAAACTATGCATTTGAAATAAACCGAAAGTCTTTTTTTCTTGCAGTGAGCTACAAACCAAGTAGTTAAAAAACATTTCTACCTCTGTATTTTGTGGAAACAGAATCAAATCCCTAGAAAATTCCTGACACCTTCATAGGCAAAAATCTAATCTCCGATCAAATTCACTTTGGGAACCAAACATGCTGTTCGCTTTTTGTAACGCTGCAGTTATCACTCATTTTCCTGGAATTTTGACATGTATTTTTATATTAAAAAATGCAATGCTTATTTCATCATCTAAAACTGGGAAGCAGAAAAGACACAGAATACTAGATATGAATGAGAAAGGGCAAACAACCTCCACCATATTGCCATATAATTAGACACTTAACTATAATAACTATTCCTTTACACCAGAGATAAAATTACTGCTACAGTTCTTGTAGTCACAAATAAGGTAAACCCTATTTGCAAAGCCAAAGACCTAATTAAAAATCAATATAAGCTGACACACAGCTATATAGCTATGACTTTAAATGAAAGTTGTTCAGTACTTTGTCTCTGCTGTACCTTCAAAGGTTATTTTAATTTTTTAGATGTAGGTGTCCAGGAAGAGAAGTAAACTGATATCAACTCATTTTACATCAGATGCTCAACAGCATCATGAAGTAACAGGCTTTCATCTTCCACTAGCCAGACTGTTCTAGATTTAAGCATGCCGTTTTCTGGTATAGTCTGCCATGAAAGTTGATCTATTTATTGGCCTAGATTTTTATGCTTATACTCTAAATTGTGCCACAGTATCCTTATAAGTTTTGTTTATGAGCTGTAAGAAATTGTGATTTAAAATTTGGCTTTTTATTTAGTGCTATTAGTTGAAAAAATACTATGTCTTAATGAAATAGAAATATCTATAGGAAGTGCTGAATTTGTCTAATTATACTCACATATGCAAGAATACAAAGCTGTTCATGTGAGATAACTGACAGAAACCACTGGAGTAATTAAAGGTCTACAAGTGAGGAAAAAAAATACCAAGACTGGGGCAGGGTTGGGGGACCAGTTCTCTGCCTGAGCACCACTGCAGTCCACACACACTGGTCACCCGCACTGGTGGGGAGACTTTGGGAACACTCATGCACTGGAGTCTTCAGACCTGTACAACAGCCTACTCTAGGCTAAGAAACTTTGTAAGACACAATTAAAATCACTGCCATCAGACCACTTTTGCAAATAGCCACATGTGAAGTCACAGGCATGGCAGATCCCACATACAGCAGGGCTCACAACCACGACAGATTAAGTTCAGCCTAACATCTGCCTCCCCCTTGCCCCAAAGTCAGACAAAAATTATTCATGATACACACTCCACATATGAAATCAGGTTTCCCATTAAAACTAAATATCCTCTCCACATCTTTTCCTTGTAGTGGTTTGCATAGATCATCTCAACAACTGAGAAGAAAACCCACAGGCCCCCTCAGAGCTATGAGCTTACCCCTCTATGTGCTTAGTGTGCACATGTGCTCAATTAAGTTTCAACATTAAGTAACATAAACTAAGGAATTTAAACAGATTAAAGAAGAGTGTCAGTCTAAAGGTGTTTCTCTAAACAAATTTAAGCAGATAAAGCACTACGGCCGTTTTTAATTCATTGCTTTCTAAGGCCCCATCCAGCCTGACCTGGAATGTTGCCAGGGATGGGGCATCTACCACCTCCCTGGACAACCTGGGCCAGGGTTTCACCACCCTCACTGTGAAACATTTCTTCCTTAGATCTAGTCTGAACCTGCCCTCTTATTTTAAAACGATTACCCCTTCTCCTGTTACAACAGGCCCTGCTAAAAAATCTGTCCCCATCTTCCTTACAAGCCCCCTTGAAGTCCTGGCAGGCTGCAATAAGGTCTCCCCAGAGCCTTCTCTTCTCCAGGCAGAACACCCCCAACTCTTTAAGCCTGTCCTCACAGGAGACGTGTTCCATCCCTCTGATCATTGTTGTGGCCTCCTCTGAACCCTCTATGATTCAACAATAATACTAACATGAAGGGGGTGATCATATATGGCAATTTTTCCTTTATATAAAACCCAAGCCAACACTAAACTGCTTTTTAACAAGTTTAGAGTATGGATTTTTAATTAAGATGTAGGCATCTTACATCTTCTAATTCTATGGACCTGTCAGCTGCAACCTTTTACCTTTCCTGTTTCGTTAAGTATAAATTATGCAGTCTATTATGAGAATGTGGAATTACATTCTACAAACATCAGGTCTACCTATTTTCACCTGCATGTAATTAAGTAGAAAAAGCCACAACTATTAGTATAGTCCAGCAGGCATAAATACCTACAGCTGCTATGAATTATTTCATTAACAGAAACAGAAGAAGCTCACACAGTAGATTTAACTGTTCTGAACTGGCTGATAATCAATATATTGTCAAACAAAGTGAAACATAATGACATTTTCTTTGTTCAGCTGCATAATACAGTAAAAGACTTTGGCGAGGGAGAAAAAAAAGATTAAGAAGATTAAGACTTCAAAACAGCTACTAGATACAGCAGCAGTGTTCATCTGAAACGCACTGATGCATTAGAACAGAGGTTTCCTCAAAGGCAAAGCACCACCACAGAAAGACAAGACTCAAAGAGGGCACTGAAACACAACAGTGAGAGTGGCCTGGAAGATGGGTTCTAGCTCTGTTCTTGCTTGGGCAGCAGCTGCAGTCTGGGGTCTCTTACAGGACCAAATACCACTGCTCTGCCTCAAGGGAAGCAACTGTCTTTTACACCTTCATCCAGTTGTTTTTCTACTCCCCGCTTGACCCTAAGCACACGTCTAATATGGATAGTGGATTTATCCACCTTATGGATAAACTGAAGAGCTGTACAATGTGGAATTGGGTCTCTACTGTGCTTGAGCTGCACAAACTCCAGAGGCTTCAGTCTGGCAAATTTGCATCAGCCAACTGCATTAATGAGTGATGGTGTGATGAACAAACAGCTGCACCAGTTGCATCCATACAGGGATGATGAACACATCTGGTTTTGTAGTAGAATGGCACAGAGGGAAACAACATAAGCACATGTTCTCTCCCAGCAGAAACGATTCATGTTTTGCCAGAGTTGTTCCATCTTTTCCAATTGAAAAAAACTTTTACCTTTCCTTTAAGAAACAAACACAGGCTCTGGAAACAAGAAACAACTTAACATGCATACTACCAGCTTCATTAATACTATGAAAGAATGATTTTATGAAGATTTCATTTTTAGTAATATGTAATTCATACATATTTTAGAAAGATGCATCAAGTTTTCTGCATTTTAAATTGGGAAATAAGGAAGCACACATCATTAACATGAGCTACACACATGTATCTCTTCAGACATATACTAAAATACTTTACAGTTGCTCAAAGTGTTCATATCCCTGGACAGTACAAGAAAACTGTTTAACAACAACGTTGATTGCTTGCAATATCATCTCTCAGTATTCTGCTTTTTGGATCCTGAACGCTAGAGACACCACCCTGGGTAGCCAAAGCCTTCTAGTATATTAGTCCTCTGATGGAGGAATTAACAGACTTGCATACTACAATCATCTCTGAAACAACACAAAAAAAAGTTACCCCCAAACAGAGGACTTTTACTAGGTTTCTAGATTTTTAATGAAATGCATTCAAAGAAGAGAAAAAGCTGTAGCTGTGCTTCCACAAAACTCCTAGTAATCAGTCACATTTTGAAGTTCACTTTACCATGCCAAACTCTGTTCTCAAGTAACAGGGTTTAAGTTGACTGATTATGCACCAGAGTAACACAGGACAGGATTTGACCCTTGTGGCTTCAAAACATGACCATATTGGCTTCATTTCCTGCCATTTATGTGTCATCTATTTTTATAGAGAACTTCTATTCCTGAGCAGTTTAGCCAAGGTCTTATTCCTCCATGACTTTGCTATGAGCTGCAAATAATTACTTTCACAACAGAATCACATACGTCCTATTTTTGCAGAGTACACTCATGTACCAACTTCTCTTGAAATTCTAGCATATTTACTTTTTTTTATCCTCAGGTCAAATATTGAGTTGATATGATAGATCAAATCTATCAGAAATTAGAGAAGTAAACTCTGAATTCTGATTCTAAGGCTGCCCTCATTAGTTACTGACAGATGTCAGCCTCACCTATATTATTGGGTTATGCTGGCACTCTATCATAACTAGCATTTTAAGGGATTCTATAATTGGGCCATAAAGTTCACTTCTGCCAGGGAGGAGGGTGGGGGGAGAAAGGGAAACCCGACCTCAGCTTGGGAACTGTTCCCCCCTTCCTCAGAACTTTCCACGACAGAAATACTAGTCCAAAACAAAACCTTAAGATCTTGTTATACAAGTGCACACAGGCATGCACGCAAAGTACGTTACGAATCTTTTGCGCAACTCAATGCAAAAACCACAATTTAACAATAAATTCTTGTAGGAGCATGAATTTAAACTGTAGGTGGACTCTCGCCACTAATTATTTCCAGAGACAAGTTAAGTTGAACACAACACATTTGTTTAGAAAGAACAGAATTAGCACTGTTCACCTTCAATCTCTAATACATATACTGCATTTTTCTAGTTTGTATCTGGTTTTTGGACTATTCTGAGCATTTCTGAAACTGGGTGGCTAAGGAAACGCTCTCAACATCAAGTGGCAAGCCTGCTACAGATTTTTTAGTACTGAGTCAACTTGTGCTAAAACTTCTGCTTGATAAATACAATTTAGACAAGTGTGTTTATTCATTCAAATACCAAAGCTGACAACACTTCACCAGTTGACACTCAATATGTTTTTTAAAAAAGTTAAGTCAGGAAACCACATATGTGGTCCTTTATCCTTCAGCTGCACTGAAAAACAACAATACATGTTTTAAAATGCATCATACCCCATCAGAAGAGAAGCAAAGTACACACAGCCTCCGTGTAAGACAGAGTCAACATTCAAAATCCTAAAACATTGTGGTAGCACTAAAACTGAGTTCAATTCCTCACTGTATGGCCAACCTCAGTTTTACTCTATTTTGTAATAAAATCAGAGTTTGCATGAAAAATCTATAGCATTCAAAAAGGTATACATGCAAGTATTACACACAGTTTGTTTTAAAGATTCAGATTTGTTTATACTACCACAACTTGCAAGCTTCCTAGCATACCATAAAAGCCTTTTAAGTTTTAATCACATGGTTACTACTATAATGAAAACTGAAGTCAGGAAACTCATCAGAAGTCTCATTTATTTAAAATTCAATTTCTGGTAATACTTAAGTTTTATTGCATAAGCACGTGTCATTGTCAGCATATAAAGAACTGAGTACTTTCAAGTATATGAACAGATCAGCTATTTGATTATCTGCAGCTAACTTTAACACCAAACCATTACCTCTCAGATCACTTATGCAGAAAACATCTGCTTATAACTGTACTCCCTTAAAAGTGGTATCTAACACCAACTTAAAAAAAAAACCACACAAACTTCAGTTTGTATATACTTGAAGAGCAGGTAAACAAGTAAATATTTCCCACCCTAATGGAAGAACAAATTGACATAACTAACTGATGTAGATAAATTCCAATCTGTTCATTTTTACATCCTTGAGACATCTGTTTTGCTTTCATCACACCTACATGCCAGTATATACATGCAGCAGGAACTGAGCTACGCAATGCAAGACTAACAGAAGACAATGTGACAATCAACATTATGACTTTTCAAAGTGATTTTAATAAACCTCTCTGTAGAGAAAAGCCTCAGGTGAAGCAACTTGGCTTAGGTCTCTTTCAGAAGATGATGCATCAAGCCAGAAAGTAACTGTCAAAAGGCAAAGGAAGTTTCATAACTTAGAATATTCAGAGTATGGAAGACCAAAGCCTAGTTTCAGAATTAAGACAGTCCTTCCACTCTGGTATCATAAAGATGCACTAATCTATTAATTTGATTACCATGTTATTACAAGAATACTGGAATATTCAAGAGAATCCCTC
This sequence comes from Phaethon lepturus, assembly GCF_000687285.1. Taxonomy (NCBI): domain Eukaryota; kingdom Metazoa; phylum Chordata; class Aves; order Phaethontiformes; family Phaethontidae; genus Phaethon; species Phaethon lepturus. Next base: position 60,449 of record NW_010554065.1, on the reverse strand, counting down.
CCACAATTACACGAAGTTAAACTCAAAGAGGTATAACTCATTTTCTCATAAATTTTTAAAAGCTAAATGGTCCTTCATTTTTTGCCTAAAGATCTGTAAAAAAGTTCCCATATTCAATGATTAAACACTACTCAACTCTTCTGCTAGTCATCATATCTTGCAATTTAGAGCAAAAAAACCCCAACTCTAATCCCCTGTCACCTGCCAAAACCCAGATGGCAAAACCTGAGAAAGTGCTCTCACCTCTCTTTAAACCCTGTGGTGCAGCTTAGTCACATTAACTATTAGTACCCTCTATGTAACACTGAACCATAGCTCTTAACTCAATACTGTATTGTATTCCAAACAACATCACCAATAATTTTAGCATAATCCAATTTTATGACAGGCTAAGTAATAATTAAAAAAGAAAATATCCACAGCTGGCTGAAACCTGGCTTGTGAGTTAATAGATGGCCCCTTTTCTCATAATGTCAAATGCAGCTGGTCTGGTACTCATTAGCTCTTTCAACAACGAATACTTACTTGTTCATACAGGAACTTGCCAGAAAGGAAAAGCAAATCTGCAGCAGATATTAAGCTGCCTCCTCCTCTTATTAGCACACTGCTTACAGAAAAGTACCATAAACATATAAAGCTAGTTTCAGGTCTGACAAAGCACCACAGTGCTGAATTGCTGAGAAGCTCCAGCTATTTGCAATACATTTGTTACAGAGCACCATTTACAAAAGAGGGGGGAAAAAACCTCTCTCCTTAATGAGATTTCCTTTCCTTCACTACCCTCAAGGCTTATACTCCCTCGCTGTCAGAGCGCAGGGATCCTCCAGCACAAGGGCTCACTTCATTAAATGCTATTTCGGGCCTAATTTCACATTGTGACCCACTCTGCTGATGCAAAGAAAGCAAAACGCCAGATGCCCACTGCGCCTGCTACCTCCGTAGCGTTTCATTCACTAGTCCAAAAAACTTTCAGGCATCCATTCAAAACCAAGTACCCCCAGCCTGGTCTGTCCTGTCACAGGACAAAGTGTGGGCTTGTCTTCAGCTCACTTTTGATGCTTGCCTATCATGTCCCAGCCCAGCCTACTCCTATCTCCTTTGCTTATTCCCAAGCCTGCTGGTATTTGAACTTTAAATGGACGTCCTCCATGGCAACAAAAGATAAAAAAGGAGCCTTTGATTGTTCATGCGTTGTTGCGAAAGAGAAAGGAGGAGATTCATCCTGGCTGCGACCTAGCAGGAACTCAAGCACAGCTCCCCTTCCATTGCAGTGGGATTCCTTAGCCTGTAGCTACTCATTCAAGCTCCCTGCATCTATGTTTCCATTCAAAGTGGATGAATTCTTCAGGTTTCCCCTGTTAAGGAATTAAGGGCAACACCATGCTTGGAAAGCTGCCAAGAGGTTCTGTAACACTCAGCAGTTTGGAGTTAATTCAATACTTATTGACATCTAGCAGGATTTATAGCTGCATTATTTATAAGGAAAAAAATCAGAGCCATATTTAGACCTTTGTAATAAACTATTTTTAGCACCATCTGTTTTTCTAGTTTTTTCACTTGCTTAGGCAAGAGCATACTTCTACCCCGTTCCTTCTTCCTTGCCCATTTAAGAGAATCCACAGAGCCTAAACCAAAGCACACATAAGGATCACACCAAATATTTATCGTGCAGCAGTTCTCCTAATCACGTTTTTGAAGTCAAAATTGATGACTAAGGACAGTCTTGGGCTGATGCAACAGTATACGTTGTCTTCAGTTACAAAAATGAACCGATTTTTTTTTTTTTTTTAAATGCAAGGGGCAATGTGTTTCACACAAAGAAAGTTACTATGTGGAAAGAAACAACTGATCATTAACTGTATTAAGCCATCTGAAAAGTGTTTACACCCCTGGCAGTGCTTTTCTGGGCAGTAGTTGCCAAGTTTCACCCCCATTAAACCCACAGATATTTTGTCCCAAGCACATTCTGCCAGGCCAGGCTGGGCTGCTGTTAGAGGGGAGACACGAATCACAAGCAGCTGCTGCAGGCACCTCGCCTCTGTAAGATGAGGTGTTTCAAGCTGCAGTGCCACCCAGTCAAAAGCTACCCCAAGCCTCGAATTACCTCTTCAAGCTTACACTTATATTCGGCTTTTAGTATGGGGCATGACACTGGTGGCCTCTGCAGCATGACAAGAGGGACAGGGTGAAGGGGTTGCCCGTTCCTTGAATTCCGAGGGAAGCAAGACTTTGGGTACTTGCATGCTGATTAAGTTCTCAGAAACACACTTGATAGCAGCAATATACTCATCTTACCCTCCTGACTCAAAAAAGTTTCCTTTTTACCCAAAATGGTAGCATAAATATTTGAAAGCTTTACTGTTAATTATGTCAGATTAAGAATTTTTACTTCAGAGCAAGGCAGAAAACTCATCTAAAATATGAGCTCATGGAGTTCTTACTGTTTGCAAAGGGTAGCAGCAGTTAAGGGTTGGCAAGCTGGTTTACCAGGGCTTACAGCACAAGTCAAGCATTCCTGGGAAGTAGAAGACATGCAGCAAAAAAAAGCCCAAGACTAAATCCCAGCATGTAGCACAAGTCAAAAATAAATTCTACAAATGTGCAACAAACATATAGCCATTTTAATAGGTTCCAAAGAGTCCCGAGAACTTTGAAACTTTCAAGCTATCAATATTGATTAATATGACATTCATTTGGCACTGGCATTATGCGACAATATTTAGAGTGTGAAGTAAGTAGAACATGACAGTGCTGTTCAACTAGCAGCCCTTGGGATGCTTCCTTCCACTTTACCACTTTTAGTTCAGTGAAGAAAACAGGGCACAGCACTTCAACAGCAAGTACAAACTGCCAGGTAGATGGAAGAACTACTTGGCAATGTGGGACAGTCAGGCCGTTCCCAAGATCAGAGCCAGGATTCTGAAGTCTGCTCCTGGTGAGAAGCATCTCCCTACACCCTAGCAGCAACCGCTGTGCCCCATCTGCCAGACACAGCTCACTGGCTGCTACCAACTGATGTGCTGAGGAGTCTGTCCCGCTCAAGGGGAAAAAGCTCCAAATCTGTGCTACTTTGACAGGACACATTTCAAAGGACAGTCTGCCTCAACTGAGAGGGGTTCAATACAAACCGTTCAAAAGAGAGAATCAAAGTCTGCAGTATTTTCCGTGGCCAGATAAAGCACATGGACAAAAGCCAACGTATACAGTAACTGTTGCAGTAAATTTAAGAGCTATTGCCAAGTATGTTTAAGAGTAAGAACTAAGCTTGCAACTAGTAGTTCAATTCCCTAAGGCTGTTGCATAAGCTGCAAATACATTACAACATGAGAACAAATTAATACTGGTTATTAACCAGGAATGTAATCGGAGGATCTGGAAGTCTTCAAAACGCGGCTTGGTGCAGGCATTGTACCAAAGCATCTAACTTTCATGTGGGCAAGGATGCTCACTTGTTTGCACAGTCTTATACATAACCATGCACTTTTACAAGTATTTGGAAGGTGTAACCTACCTTACTCCTTTTATGAAGTTTACACCTTATTAGCTAGCACATCTGTGTATTCAGTATGATTATACATTAAGACAGGACTATAGGGGCACACCAATTAGTCTCAGAAAGCAACTGGAGAAGATGATGGCAAAAAGAGCCAAGCCAAGAGGCTTGTTTTGTTAGGATCTGCCCATCCACCCCTCCCTTACACATCAGATGGCAATGGAAAGACAATAGTTACCTGTCCTTAAAAATCAGTGATAACAAAGAAAAGGACTTTGTGATTAACTCTGAAGTCCATACCTGTTCGGGAGATGGCTGGATGCCAGTGAAGGAACTGTGGCAACTTAGAAGCGTCTGTACAAACTCCATTTATATCCTAATCCATTCAGTGATCTCTCCCTTCCACCCCAGTGCCTGGAAGGGGTCTAAGCAACTGGGATCCACAACTCCAACACTGAAACCCTTTCTCAGCCCATATTATATAGCAAGCCTATGTTAAAGTGATCTACATCTGGTTCTAGCTGTATCAAATTATATACTGGCAAAAATAAAAAACTATTAAGATATTTGCAGTTTATTCTAGTTAAGTAGCTAATAATCTGTAAGCAAAGTCTGAGTTTATCTTCAACCCTCGATTTTAAAAATAACGCTCCAAAAGCATCATTAGTTTTAACTAAGAATGTGACTTAAAGGGTCATACAGTAGAAGTATTTTTTAACCCCAATAAGCTTATGTCCTCATGATAACCACTGTTCAACATGCTTCCGTGTCAAGGTCTCCAAAAGCAGAGCTCACGGGGAAAAGAAACAAAAAAGCCTTTTAAAATTTATTTCTATATATATATATAAAGATATATATATACACATGCTCTTTAAACAGCCAGAAACAAATCACTGTCTCCTGAAGCTAGCTAGAACAAGCATATCGCTACTAGCCTACAAGGTCACCTACATTACCTAGTTCAGTGCAACTCCTAATTTGGAGTGGTATCACCCTTGATAAAATACTTTCCTAGGAACATGACACATATACAAACTTCCTTGACCATTTCCAAGAGGTCACTGTTTTCTACAATTGCTGTATTTTCAGTAGAACTTGCTGGCTTAGGGCCACTACAAATGTTTGGAGGCCATTTGAAGAAGTTCACATTATACTTTACTCAAGCTAAAGGTGGAATTCAAAGCCTTTAGTTGACAAGAAGTAGATGCATACTTCAGGTATTGCAAGTATGCATTTACATGAGGATTCCTGCTACACCCCCCCTTAAACAGTCAAGAGTGTGACATTCTCACTACTTCTAAACATACCCTAAAGTTCAACCAAACTGTTTTTGAATCAGACTGCATCACTACAAGACACAAAAAAAGCATTACACTTGACATCCAGATATCCTGTTGGCTTAAGGAGTTCATTTATTCTAACACTGAATTCTTTCTGCTGCCCACTCCTCCAGGGAGAGGACACCACCTGCAGAGCTCAAATATCACAGTGAAGCAGTAAGCTAACCTGAATTTGGAAAATTTTTTTTTTTTTTAAGGATAAGGTAGGGTCCAGACGAGGCCACAACAATGCTCAGAGGGAGATTGAACAGCTCTCCTCTGAGGACAGAATGGGAGAGTTTGGGTTGTTCAGCCTGGAGAAGAGAAGGCTCCAGGGAGACCTTATTGCAGCCTGCCAGTACTTACAGGGGGCTTAGAAGAAAGATGGGGACAGACTTTTTAGCAGGGCCTGTAGTGATAGCCCAAGGGGTAATGGTTTTAAACTAAGAGAGGTCAGATTTCAACTAGATAAGGAAGAAATGTTTCACACACTGAGGGTGGTGAAACCCTGGCCCAGGTTGCCCAGAGAGATGGTAGATGCCCCATCCCTGGAAACATTCCAGGTCAGGTTGGACGGGGCTCTGAGCAACCTGATCTAGCTGAAGATGTCCCTGCTCATTGCAGGGGGTTGGACTAGATGACCTTTAAAGGCCCCTTCCAACACAAAGATTCTATGAAGTACTTTGGATCTCAGTGAAGAATTTAATAGCTCCTTAAAAGATGGGGATCAATTAAGTTCTTTCCAGTATACTCAAGCCACTTCAGTTCATTAATCACTACTTAACTACTTAGGGTCTATGCTTTCTGCAGTTAAAGTAGCTTGGGCTCAATAACAGAAAGACAGAAAATTCTTAATTCTTCACACAGTTTTTTGAACTCTCCAGGTGTCTCCTCTCCCTAGGAGAGGGGACAGAAGGAAATCAGTCATTTTAGAATATGACTAGCAGGAGACAGTATTTTTCAACATAGAGTGTGTATTTTCTTTACTTACAAATTTGAAGTGAGTCTAGAAGTTAAACACACTCCACCACAAAAGTATTTCTGTATCATTAAATCCCATGAACCCATTTCTACTCACCTGACTTAGTACACAACACAAGCACAAAGTACTGAAATTTAACAAGCTTAAGACATATTTACGAACCCAACCGCACACTTGCACACCCTGAAAACACACCCTCCTGTGCCAACTACATGAGCTTTACAAGATTAAAAAAGCAAGGTTTTTGTTCTGGAACACGCAATTTTAAGAAGCCTTGGAAATTGAACTGAAAATGATTTCTCGTTCTATAGTAACACAAGCACAAGTCACAAGGGCTGCCCTATCCAGATAATATTTTTAAGCGCTTAACCCAATGAACACTGCACAGAGCACTTACCGCAGAATACAATCACTTTGGAATCTTGAAGTCTGTATTTTGATTCAGGTAAGTATCCTTAAAACAAGTACGGTGAATAATATTCTCAAAAAAAACAATCTGCTTAGGCAAGCTATTAAGCAAAAGTAAACTCTTCGTTAAAAGCTGAAAGGAGGGAAGGGAAAAGACACCACAGTAAGTTCACATTTTAAGGATTTAGAGCACAGCAGGAGTCTCAGCCTCTGGATCAGTTTTATTATTGTGCACTAATGGAGAATTTCCAGTGAGGCTCTACGTTGACTATGCTTTAAGCACATCCGATTTCTGCCACTCTAAGCACACAGTATAGCAGTTACAAGTAACCTTGAAACTCTACAAAATCGGACATGACAGTTAAGCCACAAGGCACCTGTCATGTATTGTAAGATCTTATTTAAGATCTTTCATACTACTTATCATCATAACACTACTTCATATCACTTTATTTTTAACCTACTATTTCAATCTAAATACCCTTATAATGTGCATCTTTTTCAAAGGACAAGGTTTAACACACTAGCTGAAGTGGAGTTGCCCAGCATTGCTGAAATCCAGAAAGGTTTTACTCCTGCTAAACAATTTACACCACAGTATTCTTTTTCAAATACCGCTTTTCAAATAGTTTCAAAAGATCACAAAGTTCTCCTCCTTCTTACTGTTAACTTGCATTAGTCTAGAAGACAGCCAAAGTGCATACTGACCAACATAAAACAGAATTGAAAGCTGAGATAGTTAAAATGTAACTAGACAAAGAAAAAAAAGCAGCTTCACACAGTATCAACAGCCTAGCCTGAAGAATACCTGGAATCTGCAAAACCCTTTCCTAGAATGACAGTACCTTTGCAGGGCTTAAATTGCTCGACCCCTGGTCCTAAAGGCTCTATTAAATTCCATGTTCATAAAAAGCATGAGTATATTGGGTGGCCCAAACAATCCCATACGAAGTTTGAGTTGTGACAAACTAGTCTACCTCTCGCATGAGAGAAGGAACCGCAG
>NW_010554065.1:30792-53213 GCF_000687285.1 Phaethon lepturus | reverse complement strand
TGCTGAGGCTGGGCTGAGGCAAGGCAGTTTCGTTGGCTGGTCGGAAGCCAGAAACAAATATTGAGTGTGGGACTGGAGCCTCCTGCTACGTACACCCTCCCTGCACAAGGACAAGGAGGAAGGAGAAGAGACTTATGCCCATGACCCACAGCAGATACCAGTGACTTCAGTGAGGGGCTGGAGCACCCAGAAGAGGGGACACTGAGCCAGGCCCCAGTACTGATACAGACCTGAGTATCTAACAGTGCGAGAGCCACCATTCCTCCCTCCCCTCACACTGACACGTACAGCATGTTCTTTTCCCACTGCACTAAATCCCGTGCAAGAAGAATCACGTCCTTTTGGAAATAAGGTAAAAGCTAATAATTTTGACTGATAAAGGCAGTCACAAAAAATTCTGCACGTCAAATTTCAACACTGATATTTCTGATCAAGGCAAACTATGTAATGATACTGGGGCACTGCAAATACTGGAAGTAGTTAACAATTTTCAACAGGCCTCCAAAACATAACATTTTATGCCACTGCATGATGAAAACAAGCAGACACACCTTTGTGCTAGAGATACTGCACCTTCAAACGTTCTATTGATGAGCAAAAGGTCCTTTTTTTGCACCACCCTGAGACAGTAAGACATGCTCCTTTTCAGTTTTTAGAGGCAAATGGACACTACTAAGGGTTTGTACCCACAGAGAAAGAACTGATCAAAATGGCCGAACTAGAAAAAGGCACTAAGAGAAGAGTGTCTGCCTTCAGCTATTCTTCGGTAGACATTGTTCTTCAGAACTGACGCCCTTCCTCACATGGTAACTGTGCTACACAGGCAGCCCCAGTCATCTGTATATATGCAGGGCCTTGCTACAACTTGTCCACTTAAAATAATGGGTTGTCAAACTGATGGTATGATTAGGGGAAAAATATTTTTAAAGACCAAATTTACTTTGGTGATACTACAAAATCATTTGTGTTAAAGATCGTTAGTGCTGTTTTCAAATTAAAACCCTACTACAAGAGAAAGATGTTTGACAGTCTAAAGATACCCTTTGTCAAATTGTCCTGTATACCTTGCAATAATTAAGCACAATGCAATTAAACACAACTTCAGTGCAGATGAATTTGCTGGCTTTCATGGAGCTGGAAGCAATGGTCTCAGGTTAGAGGAAGAAAAATTTGTCTAAGAAGTTGCAAAAAGTAAAAGAAACTGATCCTCCTTCCCCAGTTTCTAAAGTATTCTGCATTTTTGCTTCCCCCATCATCCTTCATTGTAATGCCCAGAAGAAAGGATTTTGGATCAAGAAAAACAAAGTTATCTGGCAAGAAGATTAGCTCTGAAGTGTTTTAGTTACATTTAACAAAATATTCACTGAAATTATGTTATAGTTTAGATCACTTTCTATACATAATTTGAGCACTTCAGTACTTTTTACAAGCTGGCCACATTAATAATGAAGCTACCAGCACACAGAACCCCAGTGTTGGCTGCTTAGTATGCAGCTGGAGCAAGCAGAAACAGTTCCATCTTAAGAACTGAGGGTGTCTTTGGTGTTTTCTCAAAGTTATGTGAAGGCAGTTAAAAAACTGGAATTACTATTAAGCAAACATCCAGATTGATGGAACAAGTAATTTCAAAGGGCACTGAATGAGCTAATTTTTTTTTATTACTGCAAGTTCAAGATTCTTAAAAAAGGCTGTTAGGTGGGTAAAATGTGTCATATACCAGTTTTGCAAGGGAGCTTTCCATTCAGGTTGTTTCATACAGGGTGCTGCAGTTGAGACTCCAAAATGCTAAGACAAGCTTTTAATTTTTGCAGTTTTACTGTTAAGAGTCAAAGTACTAGTTTAGTCATTACAGGTTTATCAAAAACACACTGTCAGCAAGATACAGCTTTTGACCTAGCAAAATTAAGCTTAATATAGAAAGATGTATCTACTACTCACCCTGTTGATGAGTTGTTACTAGAAATTTTATTTCATCCCAGACTACCTTCTACTGCACTTCAGAGTTAAGTCATCCTGTTCAGGAGTTGCATTTCTTTCCTCCATCACTTCATTACTACAATAGATCTAATCTCCAAGGTACCATCTTATTTGCTAGCTAAGGCAAATATTTACTTGAACTATTTAATTGCATATTTAAGCTAGACAGGTGATGCCTGATCAAAGTATTTTCCTGGAAGTCAGATACACAATGTAGCAGATGTGTTCACATAGCAAAGCAACCTCAAAATCTATGGTGTGATCTCCAATACTGGCAACAGTGCAGAGAAACTATAACCATGACGCTAGTCACCTAGGGAAAAGCTGAAACACCTCCTGATACCAAAACAACGTGAGTCCTAACTTCATCCTGTGTTATCCAAATACAAGCAGTATTTTTCACCTCAAACTCATACCTTTAATCTTGATCTCCGAACAGCAAATTTGAAACCAGCTCCTTCTGCTACACACACAAAAAGCAATGAGATTAGAGAATTATTGAAGAACTAGGACAACCAAAGACTCCAGAACCTAAAAAAAGCATGTTAAAAAAACCTGATTTTTTGACCTCTGCTCGCACAGAAAAGGTAGACAATTCCCAACATCTAGGTAAGAAGCAACTAGCAAGATTTGGAAGAACTTTAGTCTCATTTACTCCTCATTTTCTTTTATATAGATTTGCCTAGAAATGACCATATTAACTTCTATGATAAAGAACTTTTAATTAAACAAAAATCATTTAATCTTTTGCTTCAAAATGCACAGTAAGAACCTCATTCATCTGACTGCTTGATTACTGGAAATCCCCACATGGATTCCGGAAACACTCAAAATCCTAACCAACAGACTGCATACTAGCATTGGGTGTCCTTCCTGCCTCTCTCCCTTCTACCACATCAGAAGTGTCCCCAAAGTTCAGAGGCCTTATTGATAGTCTACTCCCAGGTAATCCTTTTAAAATACTGAAAAGATTCCCCTTGATTTTTGCAAACTTAAGCCACTCATTCTAAATGGAAATTCCCTCCCACACATACACACAAGTCTTCACCCCAGTAATTTTAGCAACAAGAACTCATTTCATACCAGGACTACAGCTGCATTTATTGTAAGTCAATTTTATTATTTCACCAAAAATCCACACCAGCCATTTACACTAAAGTAGTCTTAGAGAGACAAAAATGAAGCAAATTATTTTCCTCAATATGTTTATATACCACACCAAATGAAAAAAGTTTTTCCGAACATCAAAGACCCCACAAAAGATGAGTTTTATGCACTAATCCACCTAAAATCTAGGACCTCCTTATCTTCTTTCTGTGTGTACAGATCTCACAGGAAGTTTCTTGGGTGGAGACTTGAAAAAGTTTTAGAATGCATCTCAACCGCATCTGCACTAACAGTACTAGTTCCATTTTCTTGCACATGCCCATTTCTGCTGTCCAAACAAAGAGACCTCAACTAGAATATGGTTCCAGTGAAAAACCTCAGCCCTGGCACATCTTCAGCCCCTTAGAGCTGAAGGCATCACACACCCCACTCAGCACAGCAATTAATTGCAACTCTTAACATATTCTACTACCCTTGTTGACACAATCAAAGCAGATTAGAACACTTTTCCGTACGCAAGATAGGCAAGGCAGCTAAATGACCAGACTTCAGTCTAAGGGGGCCCATAACAGCAGCATGACACAACTAGTCCTGCAAGTTACGCCTTATCCCAAAAGGAAAAGGGTTAGTTCTTCAAAACCATGCTATGACATAGCACTTGGCATAAAAAGATATAGTCTATTAAAAACCCTAATAGAAACAAACTTGAGCTGTCTACAAAAAAAATAAACTAGGCATTGAACCTCAATTACTTTACAAAAATACATAGGAAAAAGTTCCAGAGCAGAATAATTGTTTCTTAACTATTCCCTTCAAAATCCATCCAGTGGTCATCATGATCAGATAGTTTTATAGCAACTACAGCTCTTTTAGTTTTATGTACTTCACAGCACTGGCATGTTTACCTCAAATCCAGCATACAAACCTGCTCTCAACTCTCATGCTATCTACCTTAACGACCAGCCAAAACCTCATACATTAGTTTTGTCAGGAATAGTGTGGTAATACCAAGAACCTGATACAGAAGAGAGACCTGGTCAACAGGTAAAACAACTGCACTGGGATGGGCGTGGCCATCTATAGACAATAGATCTGAAAACTGGTTAAAGGGAGAAGAGTGCCCAAACGAGTACATTATACTAACACACTTCACTAGTTGAGTAGCATCAACCACATAAGGGAAGGCTGGAATATTCAAGAACTCGACTGAAGTGATATCATGGGCACATTTATAGAAAAGCACAAGGTCACACTATCAAAATGCATCATAAGGAATTCATCAGTTGGAAGGGTCAGAGCAGGACAAGAAAAACAAGTGACTGCAGTCACCAACACAATACAGCCGTAAAAGGAGACAGAACAAAGCCAAAGCAGGAAAAAAAAATGGTAGTGTTTCAAGAAGAGTCTAAGGTAGGAGGAAATGTTCACAGAAACACTACTTCAGAAGAGCCCAGTTTACTTAGCATGGGGAAAAAGGACAATCTGCAATAACTGTGCTCTAAGTATACATACAGTAGAGGGATCAACTGGAAAAGAGGAGCTAAAGAACCACTCTAGAGAACAGACATAAGGACAAGCAATATAACCATCCACGAAGAAATTAAGGAGATTGCTCTTACAAGCTTATTCTTCTCACCAGTTTCCTAATAGCAGCCAACTGTGGTGGGAATGAACAATAAAATCCAATTTTAGTTAAAACCTGTGTTAGCTGGTACTCACATGCTAATCAAAGAAAAAAAACAAAACCACATCAACTTCTGCTTTATTCACTTGCCTTTTGCAGTAAATTGAAGCCTAGAAACCTGTGTAATCTCTTTCAACAACAGATTCAAGTTTGGCTATACATCTGTCAGCTATTACTTTTTGGAGATTGATGTTTCTACAGTATTTAAACCTAACCAAGAAGGTTGCGGAAGAGAAACTAGCGGGGTGGGGAGTGTTACACAAGAACAAGCTTCTTATAAATCTCAGAATATATTTAAATAGATCACAAAGTATTTTGAACACAAGTTGGTCACTGAAGGGTAAAAGCAGCTAGTACAAAATGAAATATTCTGAGCACTGTATCTTACAGTAAAACAACATGGAACCAACATTTAAATACCCTTGGTGACAGACTCCTAGGAAAGATTTTGTTTAGGAAAAAATATGAATGGAAACATTTATAAAAATGAACCTGTCCCAATAACTGAAATAACTAGGAACTACTGCATTTAGTTGATCAACGAGCTTCCTAAAGGAAACAAAATGCACATTAAAACCAGAAAACAGAAGTGGAGAAAAGGCATCACTAATAGTCATTCATGCATACTTAACACTAAGAAACAGTCCAGAACATTTTGCTTACTGGTTTTCAGGTTTCTAACACCTAAAATTTAAATTGGAGAAGTAAAAAAACCAAACAGACATTAGAATCTATTTTTCTTAAAACACACTTTTAAACAAATTAGTGATACTCAAGCAACTTACCATGTTAGGAAAAGGAGTATCATCCTAGGCCTTACTCTATGTACACAAAGCATTTTCAGACGGAGAGAAAAAAATCAAAGCAGATATGAATCACATGAAAGAATTTAAATGTGACCGATCTGGAATTGACATGTAGAAGGCAAAGGAGCTTTAATGCAGAGGAAGTTAGCAGTAGCATTCATGGTTTGCGAACAGTTCCATTGAGGTTTGTTCTTTCAGATTAGAAGTTATTACAAATATGAATGTTCACTAAAAATACATTTCAACAACCTGCCATTCCTCTTCATTTCCTTCTCTGTATTCCTTGGTTTTACAGTTTCCAAGCATGAACATCAAGAATCAAGTTATTTCTGCTGTAACTTAAAGGTAAAACTACTAATATGCATTACAAACTATATTGCCACCACAAAACTGGACTTGACCCCCTCTCTGAATGGATATAAATCAAATGATTCCCCATGGAAGGCACAACATGAAGTCTGTTTTGTAAGAAGGGAAGGACTTTACCACAACAGAGGAAAAAAGGCCAAGTATGACAGCAGCTGAAGCAGCCAAGCAGTACTATTTGCAATATTTCCCACGAGATATCAAAGCAAAAAATGTCCTTTTTTTTGTTTTTAAATGAACAGAGGAGAAATTCAAAGCGTCCCAAACCTGTCACTTGTTATGCTCTGCAGACAATATATTGTAGCGCTAGTTTGAATCCTTCCTATTTAGGTCACAGTTCCTGCTACTCCCACAAGTTACTGTGGTGCTCTGTGACATGGACTGAGAAACACCTCGAAGTGGCCCTTAGTTGGAGTGAACATGGCAGTTGATCACTTTTTGCTTTGTATGAGTAGTAACTGCTTTTTTCACAGCTCTGGAGAACAAGAGTCTGAAGCCAAGTTATTTCACAGGTGTGTGAAGAACTCCCAAGGTAGAAGATCCAGCATGTATCAGTAGACTTGTACCTGAAGAAGAAATACTATTTATGCTTAAAAAGACATATGAAAGCAAAGGCCATCTCGAGAACACCAGTTTTACAAATAGTGCTGCTCGGGGAAACAATAATTGGAAGAGACAGGCACTGGGAGCTATTCATAGACCTAGAGCATAAACCTAAAAAGGCTGCAGAGGGCAGATTCCTTCTTTCCCCCTTCAAATGCCAGCACCCCCTCCTGAAGTACAAAAGTATGCTTTTTTAACCCATAGCTTTAATGCACTAACTTCCAGACTGTCAAACTGCTGGCAGTGATAAAGAAAAAAATATCCCCAAATTCTGTTTGGGAACAGAATTTTTGGGAAGTTCTTTTCCTTTTGCCACCATCTTCTGGTTGCCCACTGTGCTGTACATCCTGCTTGTGAGGCTTGTATCATGGCTCCTCAGAGATCTTCATATTTTTCAGAATATGCACCAAGATAGAAAAAGCTAGAATCACGCTAAGTGGATTACAATTTAATATGGTAATGTTAAAGATTCAGAACCACAGTCATTGTGGAAATAGGCTTACTAAAAAATACAAGTACAAGCCATAACAAGTGCTGTTTCAACAAATGATGATCACATTTCAATAGAGATGATCATATTTGAGCCATCTGGATACCGGAAGAATGACTTTTTTGTTACAACAGTAGTGTCTGGGCAAGAATTGTGGGTGGGGATGTTAAGGGAGTTCACATGGCTTTACAGATGCTTGATACTCTCAAGCCTGGCCCTCAAACATGCTATGGCTACACTTAGGCCATCCAGTAAATGTCAGGGTCACTAGGTCCCAAGCCTAACCACTCAGGGAACATTTCAGTAAATTTTTGTAAGGCAGCTTGTACAACAGCCCAACATCAGGTCAGAGTATTTATATAGAAACTGCAGACGCTACCATCTGTTGGTCAATGCCACCACACATGCAAGGATCAAAGAGAACTCAATTCTACTGGATCTTTCTGGTAGAAGGTAGAGCATATTTCTTACTGCCATGAAGAAAATGGAGCAGGATTTAGCCATGCTCAACACCAGGAAGCACAGCTGCTTCTCTGGACAATTATTCTCTATAATCTAAACAGGATTTTGACACCAGACCAAAGAACTTGCAAAATCCCTAAACAGAAAGCAGCAAAGTAAGGCAGAGCAGCAAAGGTAACTCAAAGCAAACCCAAAAAGGACTTGCAGAAGAGTAATGTACAAGAAACAGGACCTGAAGAGTGGCAAGCTGTGTAAACTACTTAATTCAGTACATGCCCTGGTCTCACACAGTAATATAAGAATAATTAGTCCTGCTTCCAACATTCATCTCTTATCCTCCCTCCAAATGAAAGAGAACTTACAGCAGCAAATAATAGTCCATAACTTCCTTATAAAACATAAGCACATGCAGGCACACAGAGATCCAGTAATGGGGAAAGAAGCTGGCAACACTTCGGAGGAAAAAAGTTTTTAGACCATGTGGAATTAGTCAGGAGACATCATGCTGGCTTGCCAGTTTCCAATAAACACAGACATGTATTTTGTAAGGATGCTTAGCTGCCATTTGACAAAAATGTCGATTCCCAGTAGAACAGATCCATACTTTAGGTTTGTATCATGCAAGATTCATCCTAGAAGCAAAAGCCTTACATGCCTACAGAATGGTTTGCTTTCTCAAGGCCTGCTACTGAAGGAGCTTTTCAAGTTCCAGTACCTACATTTTTTAAATTGTTTTAGAACACAGCTGCAGAACAGCATACAAATTCAACAGTAACAGAGGCAAAGACTAGAAGCTCTTCAAACCATGTGTCAAACCATCAGACTAACCCCTTCAGGCAACAATGTTCAAGGTAAGAAAAACAGTAATCTGTCTTTGAAAAATAACTAGGTCAAGAAAATACACTGCCATGGTTAGAAAAAACCATAAGACCACTTAAACTTTATGACCCGTACAACTCCGCTTTGGAACGTAGTTATCAGTTACATTTCAGTATGGAAAACTTAAATCTGTTCTTGACAGCAAGATCCTTTGAGGTATAAGACTGGAAAAAGTGTTCCTTTCTAAAATTGCTCTACCTAAAAAGCACTTTCTAACTAAATTAAGAATTTTATTAAGTAGCAATTAGGGATACAGGTAAAGGAGCTTTTACTCATCATGAAGAGGGGAATTACACAAGATCTGGATTATCCAAGCTCTGATGCATCTGAAATGGAGCCCTAGATGGACAGCAATCTGCACCGTCCCTGCCTTTTTTTTTTTGAGCTATCTAGGTAATTCATCTTGCTTGTGGCAGGAAGAGGTGAAAGCATCAAATTTAAGACTTGCATTATCTCCAGCAACTTGGCAAACTGCAGATTCATCCTCAGGTATTCGTACTGACACCACAGTAAAACGAATCTCAGTTAATTGGGCCTGTTTATTAAAACAGGATTAGAAAAATTAAGAGCAAGTTCAAATTCAAGCCTGGTAGAGGCTGAAGGTATTGGGACCGAATCTGCTGGTCCTGCCTGAAGGATCTATCACTGATACCTCCACTTGCTCCCGTAAGTCTAAGCCTATACAACAAGCCTCAGATGTGCCCTAGGGCACATCCTGCTCCAAGACACCTAGACACTTATTTTGAAAGGTCTTCCTTCTCAAAATTCTTCTTCCTTCTCAGCTGGCGGCCGGTCACAAGCGGTGTTCCTCAGGGCTCAGTTCTGGGGCCGGTCTTGTTCAATATCTTTATTGATGATCTGGATGAGGGAATCGAGTGCTCCCTCAGTAAGTTTGCAGATGACACCAAGCTGGGTGGGAGTGTTGATCTGCTGGAGGGCAGGAGGGCTCTGCAGAGGGATCTGGACAGGCTGGATCGATGGGCAGAGGTCAACTGTATGAGGTTTAATAAGGCCAAGTGCAGGGTCCTGCACTTCGGCCACAACAACCCCATGCAATGCTACAGGCTTGGGGAGGAGTGGCTGGAGAGCAGCCCGGCAGAAAGGGACCTGGGGGTGCTGGTTGACAGCCGGCTGAACATGAGCCAGCGGTGTGCCCAGGTGGCCAAGGCGGCCAACAGCGTCCTGGCCTGTATCAGGAATAGTGTGGCCAGCAGGAGTAGGGAAGTGATTGTGCCCCTGTACTCGGCACTGGTGAGGCCGCAGCTTGAATCCTGTGTTCAGTTTTGGGCCCCTCACTACAAGAAGGATATTGAGGTGCTGGAGCGTGTGCAGAGAAGGGCAACGAAGCTGGTGAGGGGGCTGGAGCACAAGTCTTATGAGGAGCGGCTGAGGGAACTGGGGCTGTTCAATCTGGGGAAGAGGAGGCTGAGGGGAGACCTTATCGCTCTCTACAGCTACCTGAAAGGGGGTTGTGGCGACGAGGGTGTTGGCCTCGTTACTTCTAGTAAGAAGACTAGTTACTTCTCCCCAGTAACTAGTGATAGGACAAGAGGAAATGGCCTCAAGTTGCGCCAGGGGAGGTTTAGATTGGATATTAGGAAAAATTTCTTCACTGAGAGAGTGGTCAGGCATTGGAACAGGCTGCCCAGAGAGGTGGTGGAGTCACCATCCCTGGAAGTGTTCAAAAAACGTGTGGATGTGGCGCTTCAGGACATGGTTTAGGGGACCAAGGATGATTTTCCTGTTCATCTAAATCAAATATGAAGCTAGTGTTACATGAACACCAATACAGGCAAAATATATCACTTGTCTCCCAACTATAGTAATGATTATTTTTTAATAGATTAAACTTTAATCTCTGCTGCCCTAGAATAAACCCACAAGAAGTGAACAAAAAAACCCCAGCAGGTAACCCTGTGAGAGCAATTCACATTGCTTCTGTACCACGATATAAGAAGTTAGCATTGAAGGCTTCATATATTAGATCAAATTATAAACCGGGTAGAAAATGTTTCTCTACACAACCCCACAAAAAGCAAAATACCTGTCAGATACTAAAGCTTAGCAGGAACAGGACACTAATAATCTACCACTCATTAGCAATCCCACAAATCTGTTATTGCTTCCTCATATGGAAAGTTCTTAAAGACTGTCATATTCTGAAGCTTGGCAGTCAGAAGATGACTCACTTGCTTTGAGACAAAACATTATCATCAAAATATAATGCCTGTTTCATACAGACATTGTAATCACCATTGTATTTGAAAGAGGAAAACAAGGAAAAGGAATTCAGCTTCCCTTCCTCTGAGTCCTCCTCATGCAAAACTCAAACCACAGGGGTGGCAAGGGGAGGGGAGTGAGGAAGAGGAAAAACAAATACTGAAGTGGTTTCTACAACCAAAAGCCTCATCATTTCAAAGCAGATTAAATGACCGCACAACACTAACATGCTACAGGATGGTCACAGGAAAGCACAGCTTTAGAGATAATGCACACTGGCATTTGCTTAAAGAACATCATTAAAATACCAACATAAGAATTCAAGTGTTTGGAGAACCCAAACTTAAAATTGCACAAGAGTGGATGTAAAAAGAATGAAGTTAGCACATCATCTATATAACAAGATGGATAAACAGAAGAAAAACTAAAGCAAGTGATGAAATACCTGTAATTCAGAACAAGGAAAAGCCACAGTTTAACACGGTTTAAGTTTTTTTCTCTATATGACTTCTTGGAAAAAATCAATCCAAGTTCCCAGTAAGCACTTTGTTGAACGGGGCAAGGGGGAGTCTTGTTCTCAGTTATAACCCAGATTCAAAAAGAATTTGGAGGAAGTTGACAAGAATTAGTTTCAACATCTCATTTTGTATTTAAGCACACTTATTTTAGCTGTCTTGAACTGTAAAACTACCTGAACTGTAAGTTCAGAAAATTGATGTAACAAACATTAAATGTTATCAGAGATGTTTTCACTTTGAAAAATTAGATTTTTAAAGGAAAAACAGAAATGCTGGAAACCTTGAAAAATAGGCATCCTTCCCAGTTTAATTTGTTGGACTCAACATGTATCATCAAGCAAGGAGGATCCAAACTCATCAACCCAGTCTACTGCTAAACAGTCTCCTACACCTTGTTTTTTTAATAATTGCACTCTTAGGGGTTAGCGTTGTTCTGCCAGGAAACCCTTACGGCTTACACAATCAACTGCATGTATTGCCAGCAAAAAGGTTCACACAGACTATTCAAAAGGAAAGTTAATTCCATAGGACAGTGTCTCTCAATTAAATCCACAGCATTTTTTCCCCATTTTGAGCGGAGTTACATGTTACTTATATGCACTTGGATAAAGCCTGTAAGTTTTACCTGAAAAGCTCAGACAAGTCAGTTCAGCAGCTACAGACCACAGCACCATCCGGTATCCAAAGCCGTATGAGATTCATTGTCAAGTTAAGTTATAACCTGACCTGCCTTTCTTATAGCCAAATTTTTGGAAATGTTTACCTCCCCCTAAAAGAATGGTATAATCTAACATCTTCATTTTAGGAACCTAGACTCTTTTCTGACTTCCACAAGAATTCATGACAGCACACTAAAGAAGTGAAAACCATCCTGAAGTCTCTGTACCTCCCCATCAACAGTAAAAGCTCCTAACATTTGCTCCCCAACCTGCCCTTTAGTCATGGCACAAAGGTTGTCTTTAGGCAATGCTGCTATTTTGATGAAAGACTGAGCTCTTTGTACAAGACT
Organism: Phaethon lepturus; assembly: GCF_000687285.1. NCBI lineage: Eukaryota > Metazoa > Chordata > Aves > Phaethontiformes > Phaethontidae > Phaethon > Phaethon lepturus. The sequence goes on along the minus strand of NW_010554065.1, from coordinate 41,092 downwards.
AATCCTTATTTCACCTGCACCTGGTACAGTGCCTAAATTTACTTTAAATTAAAAAAAAAGAAATCAAGATTTTTCAAGCACTTCATATTAAGAACCATTTAGGAAGGGATGGGGGTAACCTTGCTTATTGAAAACAAACACCAGTTTTCAAACACCACAGCGTTAATAAGAACTACATAAGTATAGATAAGCCCTTTAACTGATGTTACATTAACAAAGTCACTCCTGAAATAGAAGAATTTAGAGACTTCCTACATTACTTTCACACAACAGATGTGCAGTTCATCTATATAGGTTTAGAAGGATGAGTGAGCCATGCAACTGTGCCTGAAATGACAAAATCCAAACTTGCAACTGATTGTCAGATACTAACATAAAGCCCAGTAGAAATCTGTATTTTCCAATACAGTTAAAATGCCATCTTTAAACTTAAGTGAACTACTTATACCACAAATGCACACTATAAAAATGGTTTAATACCTCCCAGGAAATAATATTGCTATTTAAGCAAGTTCCTCCTCAAACAATGGACACAGCAAGAGACAAGCACTAGATGCTACACATGATTAAGTTAAGAACACTAACAAGTACAGGTGTATTTAAGCTACATGAATTCAAACACAGGAGCAAACTCCTGGTTCAGACCCAACATATCATACCTCAAGTAGAAGCACTGAGCTTGCACAGGGAATGGCTTGCTTTCCTCAAGTCAGAAATGAGCACTGGCTTTTCTGTGACAAGCTTCCCCAAGTGGAGTGAGCACTAACTTGTTTGAAAAGGCAAACACCATTTGAACTAAACACCCCTCTGTATAAGCTATAACAGTGCAGAATAAAGATGCATTGGGTTTTTGGTTTGTTTGTTTTTTTTTAAATGTATTTGGAGTTTAAGTCCACTTATTAGTTATGCACATCTTCACTGTGGATCACAGGAATACAGGCTTTTTCTGATGCAATACAGGTTAAGGATTTTTTTCTAAGTTTTGAAAACAGCAGTTGATTTTTTAACATAAGAACTTCAACACAGGAAACAGCATCTGTACAACACTTCACAAAGAAGAGTAAATAAAACTTAAGATGACTGAAAAGGTTCATCACTTTCTACATTCATTTTGATTAACCCATTTTACTGGAGTACTTTGAAGAGCTTTAAATTATTAAAAGACGTAAGTATTTGTGAAAAGAATAATCTAAATGTTTGACTGGAAATGGAAATCTAGCTGAGCTCTTCAGTAGGACCAGCTGAAACATTCAGAAAGCTCTGCAAGAAGCTCTAGTCCTTGACTATTACTTCTTACAGCAAAAACTACTGCCCATGTGTAATTCCTCTAACTCTCATGAAAAAATATTCTAGACAAAAAGCACAATCATTCCTAACATTTTCACAAAACAGAAAGGAATAACAGGATATAGACTCCTAGTCTCTAGACACCATACTTATCTGCTATCCCTCCTCCCACTCCTGCAGAAGTTGCTTTCAAATACACCAAGAGAGGTCTTATGTTTTCATTAACCAGAGGACCAGGAAGCTTAATTTAAAGTTTTATTTCCATAAAATATTACCTATTATAATGAAAGTAGGAAAGAGATCCAAAAATACATGCCACTATCTTAAGTGAGTCTGAATGAGTTTTATAGCTTAAGCAAAACTGCCTTTGCTTCCCACAAAAGGCTCTTTATCTGCCAAGGAAACCACATCCCTCGAGGTACTTAAAAGGCTACACTGGACCAAATACTAGAAAAATATATATTGTGGGAAGTAATCATACATCAACAGAGAATTAGACAGGATGATTTAAAACATCTTTCCTCACCCATAATTTCCACAATTGGTTTTTACAGAATGATAGTAAGCCAAATGTAAATAGTCACCCACACAAATTTCAACTCAAACTACTGTACATTATTTTTCATTTAATTTGAGGGTCTGGGAGCCATAATCACTACACAGTACATTCATATTGCTCAACTTCGAAGAAATCCGTTTAACCTACAATCCAAGTCAAAATACTTGGAGGTTTACCAGACATCTGTTATCCAGAGACAGGTGCAGAGAGTTCACAAATATTTGTGCTGTTTCACCCATTACAGTGGTGCTGGGACTGCCACTGGCCATCACTGAAGTCTGCTCAAAAAGTCTCTCCCTTTCCTAAATGCCACAGGAGTAGGCATCTGAGGAAACTGTTCCAACCTTCCGCATCCCTGTTCTTCTCCAAAGAGGAGGCCTTCCAGATCTTAGCAATTCTCTAGCTTCTAAATTCATTTGCAATGAATAAATACGATAGCTTGACCAACCTCTAGGAGGCCAGAGTTGACTTGCATTCCATTACTCAAAGTCCTGCAGGCATAGCAGTAGTTTATTTTCACTCTTCTGAAGTTTAGAAAACCCACAAGTATCTTATTGTATCAATTTCCATTCAGACATTTGTCCTCCAGGTCATAAGGCTACCCTTAAAGAAAAAGCACTTAGACATTTGGAAATGCTGAAGTCTTTGGCCTCTTGCATGTAGGGGTACTTTATATAGGCAGACAGTAGGAACATTTTCCTTGAGGTCCATTACTGACTATTTCTTTTCAGCTATAAATTAAGTTTATAACTAGAATTACACAAAGTGGATTTAAACCACTGATTGATTTAGCTGCACAATTTTGATACCCAGCTTGCTTCTGCTGAACAAGACCATGGACCACTAATCTAAATTACTTCATGCCTTTTGAAATACAGAATCTTATCTTTTGGTTTCTTGGTTTATGATCACTTACAGAAATTACTACCATGGGAAGGAAAAAGAAGGCCCCAGAAATGTTTTTCAAAGCACAGGTAGGCCAGGATTAGCTCCATTTTTCACATGTGAAGTTAAAGGCTCCCCTAGGAATAGGTATTACATTTTCAAACAAGAACCAAAATTCTGTCCCTGGCTCAATTGCTTCATTCACAGCTCTTCTTAGTGTTATACAAAGGGAAACTACCAGTAAATTATGTTGCATATTTACACTCACTAGCATTTATTGTTCCCAATCAACCCCAGCCCAATCCCTCACTACATATAGCTCATCTGTATTGTATTTTCCACAGATCATATTCCAAAAGCCAAGGGCATCAAGGGCACCCTGAAACAGAAGATACCCCCATACAGTGCAAGGACATCTACCATCTATTTTATATGAGAAGCAGCAGTGCACATCAATGCATCACTGAATTGCAATGTCATCCACAGGTAGAAAAAAAAGTCAGACCTATATTCTGACCAAGAGATGCTATACTACATCTACTCGGAAGAGTAGAAGAGCTTAAGCAATTAAGACTTGCAATTATATTGAATTTATCTTTCCCAAATCACACTACAGAAGTGTAGCGTGCTAGGCAGAGAACAGCCTTTGCTGACTTAACTGTATCCACAAGCAGAAAATACATCTACCCCAAATAACCTGTTTGTTCCCATTTTGACAGGAGGCTATAAGAGACAAGCTTTACATAAGCATCTCAAACTATTTAAAGCAACATGCTTACTATTTAGAGAACACAATCTGAACAAACTTCATGAGCCAGTACTTAACCTACTTTAGCCAGTCCAGGCTTGACTCAGAGATTACCCTGCTTACATTGTAAGGGACTCTTCACATCACTTTATCTTGCACATGCTAAAACATCAGCCTGGGAGAAAGCCTAACAAGTGAGCAGCTACTTCACTACACCACTCGTGCATGATACCATCCCTTCTATGTCCACGCTCAAGTTTGACTTGTAGCACTGACAATGCTTGTGCAGCTTGGGAACATTAATCTACCTTGTTGTAGCATAATCAGAGTGAACAAGTCTACTGTAACTATACTTAACAGGGCATACCTGGAAATTTTCTAGACAACAAGAATTCAAAGAATCAAGGAGAATGCTTCGGTTCATTTTGCTTAAACTCAGTGACGCCACAGCATGGCTAATTCATCTACCTGTCCACATACTGATCATTACAGTAACCTTAAAGAGCAACAAAACAAAAATGAATGCCTAATAGATCTCAGAGAGCAACCGCAAGTTTGTTACCCTGGTTTAGATACTTAAAGAAAATAATTAGTATCACATCTCACCCTTGTATCTATTTACATTGGATTCTGCAAACTGGCCCACACAAAGTAAAATTCAAGTAAGTGGATGCAGAGATTCCACATGAGAGCTCAGGAGTTACTAAGAAAGCCTCTGCAGGAAAAGTAGCATTCATCTGATCAAAGTTCAGTCACAGCACTCCTGATATGTTCTGCCCTTCCTAAAATACTGCCTCCTCATCACACCCTCCATATCCATATCCAGGGAAACATATCCACCCCCACCATTCATCCCTACTGTGCGTGCATTTTCAAAGCACTGTGGAAATCACTATGAACAAGTCCTTCTGCTTATCCTCATACCTAAGTGATACTAGTTTTGCTGTTGTGGCCACAGTTAACAAGTCTTTATGACTCAGACACTATCTTCCATGAGAAGCCCTCCTTGCTATGTAGATCACAAAGCCACTACACCACTGTGATCTGAAGCATAAAGTCAATAATCATAAATCAGAGACAATTTAAGCTCAATTTACCTTAGGGATCAAAATTATCCAAGTGTTTTGCTGATTCAAGGCCTTGAACTCCAAGAAAGAAAATAAATCAAGCATTCAGGTGTCTGGAGAAGGTGATTAGCACAGAACAGTTTGGGTTGGAAGGGACCTTTAAAGGTCATCTAGTCCAACCCCCTTGCAATGACCATGGACATCTTTGACTAGATCAGGTTGCTCAGAGCCTCGGCCACCCTGACCTGGAATGTTGCCAGGGATGGGGCATCTACCACCTCTCTGGACAACCTGGGCCAGGCTTTCACCACCCTCAGTGTGAAACATTTCTTCCTTGGATCTAGTCTAAATCTGCCCTCTTCTAGTTTAAAACCCCTTGTTCTGTCACAACAAGCCCTGATAAGAAGTCTGTCCCCATGATGAACAGAATTTACAAAAATTAAACTGCTGTGGAATATTGTGGAGGTCCCAAGATAAAGGGTTAAAAACCAGATTATCAACAGAAAATAGATGGAGTTTGAACCACCGATGCTCACTTTGAAGCTCCCAAAACGCACAGTGGCAGAAACCAGGCCATCACACTGGAGGAAGTATCACGTTGCACATTCATTGTTCCTGCATGCCTCAGAGCAGCTGTTCTCCACCAGGCAGGGTGCCAGGCTACACAGAGACTGGCCTGACCTGGAGTGGCACTTAGGATCTCTCTCAGTATAAAATCCAGACCTGCCTAAAGCAGCAGAAGCACCCTGTGCTACAAAACCACATCTTCAGTCCGTGGGTTCCTTCACTGTTTAAGAGACCCTTAAAATTTTTCATTGTGTTGTCTTATCTAGTCTAACGTTAATACATGAAATGCCATAGCACAGAATAGTTGAAACTACTCCTTACTTGAATAAAGCCAGCTGTTTTGTATTAACTATTTAAACAGACCAAAGACCACCTCAGAGAACACATTAGAGAAGTTGGTGGCAGGGGTTAAATATAATACCAAAATATTTTTATTTTTTGGCAACTCCAAGCCACAGCATTGGGAGGGGAGTAGCACAAGAATGTTAGACACCAGGAAGACTTCAAACTACAGTGTGTTTGATCTGAGACAGAGTAAAATCTTACTGTCACAATAAGACTTGCTTACACGCTGAAAAACATGTGCAACCTTTTGGCTGTGCTTTACTTGTCACACCTCAGGATCAACTGACATAATTCATGAAGCAGAACATTTGAAAAAGCTCAGCAGTTTCCTCTTCTGTAAAGAAACACTTCGATCCTCCTACTGCAGATACCAATCCAAATGCCACCTTTATTCTGTGGTAGTCTCTGTGATAGAGCTTATCAGCTGCAGAAGAGCCCAAGTCCAAAGCCATGCAGAGTCATCTTGAAATACCAGAGTGACCTGCTGCAGTGAAGGCAGGCCAACACCCCGCACTGGAGCCAGCTTCTTATTTGGGCAACTGTGAACAAATACCAAGTAGGCATAGATACCATGTTCTGCTGTTCTACAACCCATACAGCTATTCTTGCATACATAACTGAACAGAGAAAGAACTTTGAGTCCTTAGGGGCTGAAAACAGCTCTCATACTTTGTTATAATTTCCTACAGTCTTTTCCACTTGTTTTACAGCTGTCTTCATGTTCTAGAAGGTCTGAAGTTTCACACGTTTGTATTTTCAGCTTCAAGTCCAGAAAAAGATCCTTCCAGTATTTAGCACTATGTGAGAGCTCAACAGTGGTGTACCGAGTCTGCCCATTCATTTCAATCTATTTCTACATACATGAATTACTCATTTTACTGAATATTAATGTAGCGTTTTCATGAGAATTGAAGATATGGCCTATTCTGCTCCAAGAAGGCATAAAAATCTAAATCAGAAGGGGAATACAGTTATGTAAAGTGTGAATGTGTGTGGAAGAAAATAAAATCAAGGTATATAGAGCGAAACAGTTTACGGTGTTAAGAGCTGCCAGATTGCTTTCCTTTTAAACAAAGCCACCAGTTAGAATAATAAAGAGGCAACAGTGGAAGGAGCCAGCCATGAACAGGTAGAGAAACTAAGGACAGATTATAAGGATGGATTGATAATGTGAATGTACTCACCTATGAGCTCTAAACTTAAAAAGCAATGAAAATGGGAACTTTGCTTTCAGCATTAGACTCCTGATTTTCTAGCACTTATATTTAGAAAATTAGTAGGAACTGAAGCAGCACCAACCCAGTACATTTTCCAGAACTCAGCTAGCAAAACAGTTCACTAACGCAAAAAAAGACAAAAATCAAACTAAAACCATGTTTCATCCCCTTCTCCCTCTAAAACTTCACACAAACACACAGCTATTCAAGAACTTCATTTAGATACAACAGCTCTTGCTTCAGGTTTAAGTAAATAAATCATTTAGGTCTGATAAATATTGATTTGAGAGAATTCCTAGCTGAGAAACCTTGAGCAACTTTGGCAGGTATTTCAATGCTGACCTCTCAGCACTCCAGAGCATTGGGAAAAAATCGCTGCAGACCCAGAACTCCCTTTTTTACACAACTCTGGCTCCAATATACCACTGCTATTTAAAGTAAGAACTCTCCCTTCCCAATACCTTCAGATCTATCATTATATGGGTCAACTATGACTTAAGCTCTCCACAAGCAATATTATCTAATCACTGACCTGGTTTTGAGCAACTATTTGTTAAGTTTAGCATTTTAGGAATATTTGAGGACATCAAAACATTTGCAATAAAACTTAGAACAAAAATCCTTAAAAGCATTTCTTTTCAACATAGGTCTTTCATAAACTGACTTAGAAGTGAATATGAAATCACAGAAAGTTATTTTTGGAAACAACAAGAAGCCATCAAAACACATGAAAGAGAGGTCTTACTGAACTTCCCCTTATCATAGTCCTGATCTTCACTGAGCTATATGCAGATATAGGACACATCCACATCTCCTTGTATGACACTTCAAAACAAGTCTTCTGTAGTATTAGCTTATGATATTTTGCACAGCAGTGATTTTGTTTAAATTTAGAGAGACATGTTTAAGACCACAATGTAAGTTTCAAAGCATATACATTTGCCAGGATTTGGGGCATGGGTAGAAGGTAGGCTGTGAAGAAGTAAAGTCTTATTACAATGTAATGGGGTAGCAAGCTGCCATTCTAAAAATCCCCAACACTTCTTGAAAACTTAATTCATTTTTTACTTCAAATGTGTTCAGTACTTGCCCAGTTTTTAAACAGATGTTTTCATTGAAGTTTAGCCTGTTTGAAGACTGAGGTATTTCCAAACTATACTACTCTCTAATCAAAGGCACAAAGTATCTTTACAGGAAGATTCTACTCAAGCAGCTAAAAATCAGGCCTTGACACTGTAGAATGAACTTTGCTGCATAAGCTACCCAGCTTATTACAAAAACAGTTTCAAAATAAGTCTTACAGGAAAAAGTGATCAAGGCTGACTGAATATTAGCAGCAGTGAGCCTAAATAGCTAGAAAACCTCCTGCAGCCATGGGTTATATCAGGTCTGCTCCATGCACAGTATTACATGGATTATTTACAAGGTATAACACCTGAACAAGAGAAACAATTCTGCCAGCCTGAAATACTGCATCTCACCTCAAGAGCCTGAAGAGTGTAAGCAGCAAGTCTAGCCAGGAAAGGAGCAGGTTTTAAATTTAACATTCGGTTTAAATAAAGAAACCTGCATTAGACCACACAGGCAGTTGAAAGGCAAATTCACCAATATTTCTGGAGTAGATTAGCAAACTAATCTCAGCAGTGATTAACAGAAACAGGCAAGATCTGATTAGCTAACTAGTAGACTTGCATCTTAACCAGAATTCAGAACAGTGTCTAGCTGTATCTAGAACAGAACTGGTTATCAGCCTTAGCAATATGCAAGCATATTCTGTATGGCTTGCCACCCAACTGCCTACCCCACATCTTCAGCAAAAAAAGCTGTATGTTTAAATAAAAAAAAAATCCTTGATGCTATAGGGTGTTTTACAAAGGTATAGGAGAAGGACAGATGAGATTAGACTTATCTAAGCAAAGCAACATAAACTGACTCAGTGAACATCCCATAGTAGACAGCTCACTTCAACTACCTTGCTAATATTTTTCACATTTCTATGTAAAGCCTACTAACACCTGGGTACCACAGGTTATAGATGTTTTAGCCAGAGTTCCATTCTCTTTGGCTTTTCTTTTGCACATTGCATCAAATGCAGGGACACTGGTGTAGAACTTCTCTTTCCTTACATTTTTATTGCTACATCTGTGAACAGTCTCCTCCCCGCTACTCTTAAGAGAGCTACTCTCACAAACCTCCCAAGTCTGGGAGGCAGTAGGGCTACATTCTCACAAGCATAAAGTATTCTCTGATCACAATGTAAGGTTCAATTTTACATCTACAGGAACTCAATAAGCATCTTCAGTTTTAACTGAAGCAACTATAGCAGTTGCCCCTGTGGACACAGAAGCTTTGAAAAATGAGCTGTGAACATGCATTTGTATTACATGCAGAGTATGGGTATGAATTGAAGTTTACTAGTTTTTAAATCAGCACCTTTACTCTGCCATGAGGAGGGAAGTAGAATTCTGAATAACTGGAGTAAAAACACCTCTCCATGGAGCTGGAGCCATCTGCAGTTGCCATATTAGAACACTATTTCTATTTCAAACTGTTTACTCAAACTGTAACAGGAGGCTCAACAAAACAGATTTGCACCAAGATGACTTAGAAATCATTGTATGCTGTTCTCAGGTAACAGTAGTGTAACTTTTTGCTCCCCTGTCTACCCCTCTTCCCCATGGCTTCCTCGCATTTTAGGAACAAGCCATTTTAACTTGGCCTCTGCTTCAAGCATCTTTTTATAGCTGTCTTTACTTTATCGAGTAGACTGGCCTTCAAAAACTGGGCTCCCAAGAGCAGCAAGTGAATAAGTTGCTCTAGGGTACAGCAATGGCAAGTAGAAGCAGCCAGCTGTACTGCTGAAGTTAATATATCAGTACTAAATCACAAGCAGATCTAGCAACTACAATTAGTTCAGTTTATCTAGAAATAGTCTTTCTGCAATAGTTCCCTTCACACACCGAGGAAAGTAAAATCTCACCCGTGTCATTTTAAAAAAGTCTAATGATGGTCTGTTCCATCGTACATCCTCCTCCCGTCTGCGCTTTAGCCGGCTTTTCTTCTCATTCAGAACACAAGGCTGAGAGCGGCATCTCAACAAGCCCTGACGCCGGCTGAGCTCGGGTGTGGAGGTGGGAGTGCTGTTGGCTGAAGGCAAGAGATTTCCCGTCTCGGTGATGTGCTCCTGGGAGAGGGAGAGGCGGCGCCTTGGGTTAAAGTCACAAGGGCCTCCAGAATTCCAGCGGGTGCTTGAGCTTGTGCTTCCCTCGCTACTGTCCACAAACCCGCTGCTGGCAGAGGAAGGTCTGGGTATTGGTGATGTGTTGAAGCTGGTGATAGTGAAGATGTTATTTAGCGACAGTATGTTTTGTGGCAGACTGATACTTGTGCTTCTCTGTAAGGTTGCACTTCCATGACTGTTGCAGCGTTGCAAGGTAGCACTACCACCACTATTACACCGTCTCTTTGACACAGGAGTCCAAACCTTTGAATTGCCGGGCTTCCACGGTGACCGACAGCGAGCCAGCTCATCTGGCTCGGAGAGGGACCTACAATGGCGTTTTGTTGGTGGTGCCAAGGGTTGACTCGAGTTTTCATTAAGGTTTAATTCACTTATCCATCCTGA
>NW_010554065.1:17145-30761 GCF_000687285.1 Phaethon lepturus | reverse complement strand
AAGGTTTCCCCCTGCCACTGCAGACTACCATTACTGGCAGTGCCAGTGCTGAATGGGCACACTGGGAAAGGGTAAGCTGAATTCCTTGGTGTGTCAGTCTGAATTGGGCAACCGCCATTTAAAGCTTTCCAAGGACTCTCTTCTGAAAAGAAAAGAAAGATACAGGTGAAAGATGCAAAGGAAAGAGACAATTTGTTTTAAACCTAGCTTAATGTAAAACCATGAATCAAACTCAAGCTAGAAGGATAAGCCACAAATAGCCAGCTCTTAATCAAAACTTCACACTGTAGTTACATAATCATTTAAAAAAAAGTAGAAAAATCAAAAAACATGAAGACCAAAGTATTCCAAGAGCCAATGCAGGCATATTAATGCTTCTTACTGTATACTGAAAGATTACAGCACTGTGTTTCTTAGTTAGCAGAAAGAGCTTCCTTACCTGCTTCCTAGTGCATAGCACATACCACAATTAAAACCTGAAACAGTGAACAACTTAAGGTACAACCAAAATGGATTAACAAGTAATGTGAGAACCCACCAGGGAATTTTCAATATTTTTTTTTTTTAAATGAAAGAACAGGATAATCTCTTCGTAGAGCACTGCCCTTCATTTGGCTGTTATACTTTTCTATTAAGAAAACCTTACTAAAGAAAAGTTTCAAAGAGATGGGTGTTCACATTCTGTGGCGTGAAAAGCTTTACTTTAAATTAGAAACAGTATAAAGTTAAATCAGGCTGCAGATTGAACATGAGCAAAAAAGGAAACAAAGTATGAAGGAAAAAATCTTAATTCAATGCATAAAATAAAGTGAGTATCCCTTAAGAACCTTCTGCAAGTTTTACTATGAATACAGACATAACCCATAGTGCACAACTCATCTCAAGTGGCAATGCTGGGTTAAAAGCAGTCTGCCAGTGAAGCCTCTCACTCTTTTGTAAAGCATTTCTTTGAGAACATTCTGCACATTTTACAGCTGTTCCTCCACATTATACAATGAAGTGTAAGAACTACAGCAGACTTTGGATTTGCAAATTGAAAAGCAGCAGAACTATTGGCCAGTTAACAGTGCTTCATGCTTGGTTAGAAAATTTGCTAATTTAAACCAATTAGCCAAGTTTCACTTATCCCAGCTTTAAAAGAAAGAGTATTTGAAGTACCAAATTTTCCCCTATGACTACTTTAAAAACCTATATATAGCCTAAACATTAAATACTTGTATATTCTGAGAGTTGGCTGTCTAAACTAAGTTTTACAGTAATGAACAGATAAAAGATTTGCTGAGTAGCTTTAAAAGTTGCAAACCCAAATAGTTGTACATGTTCCATGCTCAAAGTATGTCATGGATTATCCTGTTTATTTGGATCTTATTTAAAGAACACCCTATTGTCTCAAAATCATTTAACTGTGCAGACAGCTGGCCTATTCAAACAACATGTTTTATTAGAATTCCTCTGTCCTTCCTCCTCCATTCTTTCAGATGGGTACAACCACATACTGTGCTTTGCCTTAAGCATGTAAGCTCTTCAAGGCAGGGACCATCCATAATTCAATGCAAGTAAAATAGCCAACACAATGGGATCCAGATTAATGTTTGAAACTCCTAGCATCTACTGTAGGACAGTTTCCTAGATTGGACTGGCCTGTTTTTTAAAAACCCTTAGGAAGCTTTCTGCCAGGCTGGGAGGTTGGTTTAAAGTTTACTGTAAAAGAGAAGTCAAGAGTTGAACATGTGTTTTAATTGTTTATGTGGTAATGGTATTTAAGATAAAATACCATTTCCCTTTGAAACCTCACACAAACCAAGATTCACATTTTACAGGGAATCCCACTGAGCAAATAAAAATATTTCATGCTTAAAGACACAACAGAACATGCAAAGTTTCAAGTCCATCCCTTAATAAAGCAGTACGAAGTTTACATATCAATAAGTGGCAATTTTTTTTTTTTTTTGCTAGATGCAATTTACTCTTATTCTAATAGGACCAAGGGGGTAAAAAAAACCCCAACATTTGTAAGCAGGCACAGGACTTGAACTTAAGCATCATGCTGGATATTCTGTGTGGCAAAGCATGTAAGAAGGTGTGTAAAGACCAAGAACTTTCTGCTAGCTGAGGAACCTGAAGAGATGTCTAGCATGAAAAACAGCATTGCTGTGCTTCTGTACACCACAGCAGATATTGAACGAAAAAAGTGTTACAAGGGCTTTTACTATGCAAAGCAGATCACAAGCACAAAACTAACAACCAGCTATTCCCAGTATTGTTCAAAGACCAGCTTAAACCAGCAGGCTCTACAACAGCATGCTCCATCCCCCTCACCTTATTTACAAAAGAAAGGCTGCTTGCTATACCAATTACCTCAGTAAAACACAGCTAAGGCTTCCGAAGAACTTACCGTTGATTTCGAAAGGGAACAAGCTGCCACTTTTGTTCAGCTTCTCAGATGAGTACTGGAATCAATCAGAAAAAAAAAAGAGTTTTAACTGTGTGAAAGAGTATACCCCTGACAGAAACTGCATGCAGTTTTCAACTTCCCTATATGTGCATTTAACAGCATCTTTAAAAGGAGCGGGTTTTGCTGGGTACCTGAAGAAATTCCTGAACAGCTGATCTTTCTAAACAAAACCTCTGGCATCTAACTATTTGTAATGTTTTCTGTTATATTGCTAAGCATCAAACTGTTTCAAGGGTTGCAACATTAACCCATGTGAATAAACTGCAAAATTACAAGTGATAATTCACCCTTAATGAAAAAGCTTTGATTCAATTCTCATTTCAGTGGAGAGGAAATTACAGTCTGACAATTAGGTTTCCACTTGCAATCTTAAAGGTAAAAAGCAAAACACTTCGTCTTAAACTAAGAGACAGGAGTAGCTTTATATAAATTAAATATATACAAACTCTTAAGGATCCCCAGAATGAACATTGCCCAGATCAGGCTTTACTAGTATTTTACATTTCTTAAGAATCAGTGCAGCTAATTGTTTTCTTATTTCTTAAAGTACAAAAGCCATTGAAAAAAAAAAATCTTTCCTATACAAAAATCATCTTTTGCAGACTGACAGTTTTTGAGATCAGTTTATTGGCAATGGTTCACCACTCAGAAACAATGTAAAAGCCATGCTTAAAACAAAGTTTCTGTGTAAAGGGCTTCAGAATTTATGATTAAGCTTTGTCAGTAGCATCTGTACACTAAGTATGTATGCAGAATGTTTTCTATTTTCTTAACTAATTTTACCTAGAAAGTGTTAGTACAAAGACACTCTTAAGGGGTCTAGATTTCTCAGACAAAGACAGCACTTGCTATCTAGCCTCCTATACAGGACATATAAATAAATGGCTTAAGGCTCCATCAGAACCCAAGGGCCATTATTTATTCCCCCATCACGACCTCAGGATGAAGAGGAAGACTGCTTTGAAAGAGAGCAACACATTTTATGTGAACATAGGTTTCTGTGTATAGCTAAAGAAGATAGCATTGTACTTACACTTCCTTTCCAGATACAAAGTCAATTTTTAAACAAACATCCTTGGCCTACAAAGCTTTTCTTTCTTGCTGTATAGCAACACACAGAGTGCTAGTGACAACTTTATATCCTTGAACCCCATGTACAAGATACAAACACTAAACTATGGTAATATTCCCTTGGTGTTACTGTTTTAGAGGTAGGAAATAATAGAACTGATGAAAGGATAGGACAGCAATCAGATTTTTATCTACTTTTTATCAACATCTGCACGAGACAAATAATTTGATTTTTACTTTACCTTTGCATCTGCAGATGTGTTTATAACTTCCTGTTAAAGAAGGCTACTTCAAGTAAACAGCAGAACCCCAAATTTGAATCTCCATCAGATTTGCAGTTAATTAGCCCTATTCAAACCATCTGAAGTCTGCAACTTGACAGAAGAAGCAGCAGTCACTTTTACTAGTTCACTTTTTGTAACTGCAGTTGCCAGTTATATAGTATACACATTTTAAAAGCTAGTATCAATAGTTTACTCTAAACAGCTACTAAGGTATCACATAAAACACAAGAGCAGATTAAGATAACAGTAATAGTTACATTTCATCCATCCCTGAAAGAGAAACAAACAAATTAAAGAGACTTAAAGATAAGTTTTTTCAGCAAATTCCTCCTTCTCCAGTTCTCCCTAAACGAAAGGCACTACCAACTTACTCAACTATCAGATAATAGCTAAGGAAAATTCGTTTTTGGAACAAAATTTTGTGTCAAAGTCTTAAAGCTAACATACCTTGAACCACATGGAAAATGGTAGTAAGAATGACTTAGTCATAACATAATAATTAGGGATGTTTAAAAGACTATTCACACAGGCTGAGATCGTCAATGGTTAAAAGGAACAGAAGCTCAAGGACAATCCCATGTGGCAATTATTAGATTTTATATTTAGTTTTTACAAATAGTTTTTAGCCCAGTGCATCTTTAAGAAGGTTCTCTTCATGAATGCCCAAGTTATTTTATTTCCTACACTTTAACCACCTTAAAAAAGCCTTGTCCATCAGGTGGAGACTAAACTACCACATCTTTGACAGCTACAAAGCACTGAAAGCATTTTTCAAGGGGGCATGGAAAAAGTGGGATCACATACACAGAGAATGACTGCAATGGTCCCTAATGCAGACAGCAACTCTGTCCTTAGAGGTATTTCTGATCAGTGAAGTCACTGCTCAGTTCTATGACAAAGCAGACATATTATAACTACAACTTGTTCTCTTAAATGATTGATTATACAGAATCCTGTTAAGTTACAAAAAGGTGTTAATTCTTTGGAGATTCAGACCAAAACCCCTAGGAATATCACATGTGACATCATAGTGTAACTTACTGTCTTTTTTGCTGCATATTTCCAGTAAAAGCTCAAGGCACTGAAATAAGGTGTGATGAAGGGGAGAATAAAGAACCTCCTTTATGATATATATTCTGCTTTCTGTAATGAACTAAAAATACTTGGAAACACTATCTGGTAGTGTATTTTAATGACGCCTGGAAGTCCAAACTTGAGTAGACTATCAGCCTGTAAATTGTTTATAGGAGGATCTTTTTATCTATACAGCACATGGCAGAAGTCCCACTAGATACTCCTGTAACAGGGCACTGAAACAGTTTATCAGCTCTCCTGGGCTGGCTATGCTCTACCCTCCCCCACTTGCTCCCTTTGTGCTATGATCTACCTGAAGCTTCCTGAATGAAGAGCTCTTTTTTAATCATTATGCTTAAGAAAAGATTGCAATTGCTAAGAACCTTGACAGGGATGTCTGCTACTCTGTGAAGGAAAACTTTAGAGTAAGGCCAAATTATTCAACAAGGCCATTTTCCTGAAAAGGAAACTCAAGAGGTCATGTATGTCCATCTTCCAACTACTGCTTTTTGAACAGACATTAAAAAACCGCCAAGATGGTGATGCCTGTTGAGAACTTTGGGGGGGAAGCACATTTTAAGGTAGAGACACACAAAACAATGAAACAAGTTTCACTCAAGGTTGGAATTGTTTGCTTTATGTGAGAAAGTGAATCTATTCTGAAATGCTTATTCAGAAGTAGAAACACTTGTGCATTTGGAGAGACTATGCTCAAAAGGAAAGGAATTGCATAGTGTGACATTTAGGACAGCACTGCAAGTTTCAATTGATTTACTGGGCAGCTGTTAAAATACTCACTTAAAAAGATACCTAGTCTTCAACTGAGTAAATGGAAAAAGCATGCAAGTGAGACTGACAATGAAATATAATTTACATTGCTAATTTAAAAAGTGTTGTTTGCTAGCAAAAACCCAACTGTAACAAAAATGATTGACTGTTCTACATGCATTCCAATCTACTACACTAAGACTTCACAGCCTGTGCTATTCTCCTTATTCTTCTCAGAATGACTTAATTATGTTTATGATTTTAAAGTTTATTTAATTTCAAGGCATTTTCTCCAGTTTCCAAGTATATGTGAGTTCCTCCAATTCATCAGCATTCTTCCCAAACTACAGGAAAGCCAGCATTTATTATTCAAGTACTAATTTAACCAACACCATACAGATGTGACTTTCATCACTTGATTAGGCCATGCCAGACCTCCATCTCTCTACCAAATATCCTCCAAATACGACTAGATAGGAATTAGTGAGGACAAGTGTTCAAAAAACGTGTGGATGTGGCGCTTCAGGACATTGTTTAGGGGACATGGTGGCGCTGGATTAATAGTTGGACTTGATGATCTTGAAGGTCCTTTCCAACCTAGTGATTCTGTGACCTTTTCTCAGAATGTAATGAAGTGATTAAGTCAAGTCACATCTTAGACTCAGCCCTCAAGTCTTTCAGCTAGTGGCTTCCCATCCAAGGAAGTCAGACCAATTCTAAGTCTTTCAACACAAGTCATCTTCATAAAAATTAAAAATAATGAAAATCCACATGTACAGAACGGGGTTACAGTAGAGCTTATTCCTTCCACAAACACTCCTCTGGAGATGCTTACATTTCTGTAACTGAGCATGTACTGGCCAAATAAGTTACACCAGCTTGGAAAATCAGCATGTCATTTAACAGAGCAGTAAAAAGCTAGAGACAGTATTTTACAACATACTCAGGCAACAGGTAAAGAAAGGTACTTGGTCATCATACAGCTTACAGAAATGAAAAAGCGTACTATGTCCTATATATGTTGTCTTTATGCCCAGCTTGGCTAGCTAGAAGGTAAATAGCTTTGAAAGAGCTGTTCTTTCCTTTATAACCCTCATTTACGAGCTGTATTACAGAACTGCTTTTCTCCACCTATTTTATCTACTTGTGCCAAGCCGAGCACTTGTGCAGACACACTATGAAACATACCACGAAACTGATAAGGGTTAATGTTAACTCAGGCAAGAAAGGTTAGTCTTAATCCTTGATCAGCTTACAAAACAATTCACCACATGGTCCCACAGAACTTTGTGCCAGCACAAATAATGGAAGGTGCAGGCAAGACGCACTTCAGAATTGCTCTAAATTGCTGTTGCTATCAGAAGAAGCTACAGCATTAACCTGAACTTCTTGCCATAAAGTCTAAGTGTGCTAGAGCCGATTCAAGAGCCCCACTAGCAGTCTATTTTCCTTATTAAAATTCGGTCATTATCTTCATTAATAGAAAAAGTGTACTTTTTATCATCTTAGGTTCATGTTTTAGTCAAGCAGCCATGATTTGCTCCCACAAATCCTTTTCAGTAGGGAGCAATGGAGTTGCACACTTCTATTTACGCTTGCTTCTCCATTTTCACACCTCACTTGGTGATCTCCACACTTTTTCAAGCTGCCATTATGTACAAACAGAATACGTTCCTGGCCTTACAACCCGTTTTCTGCAAGAACCAAAGCATTTACAAAACCCATTACTTGATAGGTTAAAGGAAGAGAGGAGCAGGAGAAGGGTGAGGACAAAACCACTGATGAAACATCATCTGCTATTTTCCACTCCACTCATTCTTTTTCATGCTTTATTGTAAGTACAGATAAGGACAGAAATCAAAAACACCCAACACCACATTACAGCATGCCACCACACTCCTGTATAGACTCCACACAGTGTAAAAGCACTAATACATCCATCTTTGCTCTTCCAAGTCTCTGGTCCAAAACCTACAGTGACTTATCAGTAAAAGGACAGCTCAGTTTCCAACTTCATGCAAACTTCAGTGCTCAAAAACTAGAAGTTACAAGATACCACAAGTTTAGAAGCAAGCACTGCTCCTGGTTACAGGTCATCATTGGCTCACACCTAGGCCCAGAGCTTAATTACAAGTGATGAGTTCACTAGTTCAAGAACACAGCAGATTCTCCTACAAATTGTGTATGCCAAGTGCTTCATTAAGATAGCTGAAATAAATGCAAGCTGAGTAAGCATTTCTGTTCTACAAGAGTTAACATAATTCCAAGGCCTTATATCTGCCTTTCAAGAACAGCACATATTTAAGGTGAAAACAGTAAAAACAAGTTATTAGAAGGACTCTAAATGGACATGTTACAGTTTTAAAAATAAAAATGTAAAGTCTGCTATTAGACATTCTTACTGGACAAAGTATTGGACACAGGGTCAAGCACTTCACACAAGAACTGCAGGTGCTTGTGCACAAACTCCACATTCAGGATATGCTTCACCTGGTTTGGGCTTGTGAAATAACAAAGTAGCTCAGGTACTTAAGTACAAGTTAGAGGCAGAATGTTACTGTTTAAGTAACTGAACATGCTTCAGGTTCAATGCTTGCATTATTTTTTAAAAAAATAACAAAACTAGAGTTGAATAATACTTCAACATTTAGTTAATTTTTTTTTGTCCCATTAGTACCCTAAAGGTATGGCCTACAGAAGGGTACCATTGCAACTACAGTCAGTGAAACAAGGCTAGTGCATTACATGAAGAACATGACCACCCAAAATTGACAGGACACTATTTTGCATTACTCACTCCGGGGTAGATAGTATCTTATTTCACAAGTGAGATGTGAATAGATTCCTTAGTGTCTGAATAGCATGCCTGAATCACACCACAGACCCACAGATTAAGCCAGTGGAAAATAACCCAGTAAATATTACAAAACTTTTCAGAGCACCAGGCTTCTGGCACACTGTTAAAGCAAGGATCTACTAGCATCAACAACAGTCTGGTAGTCAATAACCTTACTTTTAGTTCAACTCTATTTACCTGATGACCTATTCTCCTTCTGCCTAGTGCTGATAGTTACCTGCATGGTGTTCACTGATTTTTGTAAGTAAACACTGTTGTCAGATATCAAGCACTTGGTTATATTAAGTGAAGAAAATTTCACCACATGCAAGTACTTGTGTTTTTTGTTAAGGAAAAAGGAATCCTGAGAAGTTCTGGTAATTCTTTTCAGTCATTAGAACACTTTATTTTGTTATGAGAGCAGGCTTTTTGCTCATTATTTAATGAAGTTGTTAAGGTTAAAGAGATGATTGAAGTAAGAAATCATCACTTGAAGAAGGACCATACACTGAAGTTTCACTTTTTCCCCTTACAGCTCTCATCTACCTTGCAAACCAGTCTTAAATTGTAATAGCTGAATTCTGGCTGATCTACGTTCTTGAATTTGTTATGTAGTTTTGAGTTACTTTTAATCTACTTTGCATTTCACATTTGTTACATGTTATTATGGTAGATTCTTACCAGATTAATATTGTATGTTTTACACGTCAGATCATCCAAGCTCTGGTTCTGCAGCTTTTCTGTTATTAGTGTTACCATGGTAGTTGTTCCTTTTCCACTGCTCACACGGAAGTGTTGGAGGCTTTTCGGTCTCTTGTTTCAATACTCATGAGCCATTTCTGGTTAGGTTTAAAGTCTTGAGTTTTATGCTTCCATCTTATTGCCAAAGCTTATTTCCAAATGCTGTCAGTGTATCATGTCTGATTTTCTGCAAAATTGGGGCAGAAAAAGGAGAGAGTCAGAAAAATTGTGTACATCATAATTAGTGTTGTAATAACAGGACTCTTGTTTGGATCATTCATTCGTGCAAGTATACTGCTCTGTGACCCATGCTATTGCCTGGCGTTTCTTTCATGAATAGACACATGTGATCTGAATACTGAATATTGATATTTCATTGATTACAACTTCAGAAAGGAGATCAGACATACACAGTAGAGATCAGGATATTATTTGGCTGTTCCCTACTGTTAAACTGATTCTACCTAGGATTTTTATCCAAGGCAAAAAGACTTAAGCTTTCACTCATTTAAACTACTAATGAAGTCTTAGCCAGGTATACTAAAACAGCGTATCAAACATGCAGATACCTACCATACGGTTCTGTTTAACACTGCTTGCCATTTTAAGACATTCTAACACATTGTTTCATTGCTAAGGTCTTAAGAGTGGAGCAATGGGTAGCTGAAATGCTATATCCACTTCCCAAACCCTCAGCGACTTTTAATATGTTCCCTGTGTTTTTTCTCTGTTAAAGGTTATCTAATTGCTACCTGTCAGCAAACACCAGATCTTAAATTTGTAAGCAGGACAGATTACCATACACATAAAAGCATCACTGACAAAAGCTTAGATATCTTTATTCTGTGAGCAGTCATCTAAATCAAAAGCACTAGGTTCACCAGCTGCCTCTTTCTATCCTAAACATCCTCTACATAATTTCTTTCCCTCTCTCTTCCCTCAGCATCAGGAACCCTTAACTGCTGCAATATCATTCCCCACTATCTTCCAACTGTCTTTATTAGCTGTTTATTTTTACCACAGCAAATGGACCTCTCTTCAGCTCCACCGCATTCTTCTAGTTCTCAAGAACCAGAAGAAAACCACAGGACTTCAGCTTCTTCATTTTCCTTCATCTATCATCAAGTCTTCCAGGCTCACCAGAGTTCTCAAGCTCACTTCCAGTTTTCAAAGCCAGGTCTACATTAGTATTAGCTGTAATTTCTTCACAGTACCTTCAAACTCCTATTCCCATAACTTTGCGTTCCTGTGTTAACAAAAACATCTTTCCTCAACTCATGCTGATGGTCCTTTAGTGACATGCACTAACCATTCTTGCTTATGATTTAAGCTGGTCAGGCATATTCAGTAACTCTTTATGGAATTAAAAAGGGAAGAGATCCACATACAGGCATTTCCAAATTTAAATAAAGCAACATGAGCATTGGGGAAGGAAAATTGCTGCAGCTAGGACCAGAAGTTTACTTCTATTTGCTAGGTTTTAAAGTCTACAGTAAAAAAGGAAAAGCAGAAAATAATTTTAAATTAATGTTTCCATTAAACATTGCCTCTTTTCCATAGTGCTACTTATCAGCTGTTTAAATAACCAGTAGTAGCAGGAAAAAAGCCACTTGAGGCCATGACCCAAGTTAAACTCATCTAAAACTAAGATATTAATAGCATTAATGGTCATGTTAGATCGTCTTTTAAACCTGTTGCCTTTGAGTACATCCTTAAAATTGATTTTCATATGCTAGCCATACACTATTTCACCTTCACAGAAGTATGCTATGTAACAGCCTCCCTTAGCCTGAGGGCTGTCCCACAATCATAATTTCTGCCCATCTTTTGACCTCAGTCTCATATCTACTTTTATTTGCTATAAGATACAATGCTTGCAAGTGCTCCGCAACCATAAATAATGCTACCCAGGTATCCAGAGATTCAACTGGTCTGTTTTTACTGAACATGTCCTATCTTTCAGGAAAGCACCCAACAACTTGAAATATTTACCACATCTTGTTCTGAAGTTACACCAAGTCAAATACCAAAGCCACTGAAGTTCATACACTCACTGGTAAAAGCCACATATACCCTTTTGAGCGTAACATCTGCCAAAGCAAAGTGCGGTTCATGAAATGCTATGCAAGTTTAAGGGCAAGTGTGTGAACAGAGCAGTATTTAGAGTAGCACGATCAAACATTGTAATGTCCTTTTTAAACCTGGTGAAGTTTAAACTAGATCTACAAATCCAGAATAGGAGTCAAAAGAGAGGCTAACTGGGGGTCAGAAATTGTCCATATACACAGACTGAAAACACACTGAAGCTGAGGAGCTTAGCAAATGGCACAAAGACTCTCAGATTCATTTTAAGGATTAAGATCTCCACAACTAAGAGGCTACAATTAAGGAACAGCTGAAAAATTCAGCAGGTGTTAAATTACTTTTCTGTTTGGAAGGGCCATATAAGAATTTGTGTAGTTTCTTCCTCAAGGAAAAAACCAAATCCACTAAAACTACTAAAGACAGGGGAAGAACAAGGTTTTGATCTGTAATCAGTTAACTACAGTGTAGTTGTATTCTTCCTTAGTTCTTGTAGTCTTCAAGTGTTTCACTGAAGTTTTAAGTCTGCATAATACAAGCTAGAATAAGGAGAGAATAGACAGAAGGATATTAGTCTTTAGTAAATGACCCAATACATATGTACAATAATCTGCGTTCTTAAATCCTACCAGATACTGAAAGTGATATTTAAGACTTGCAACCATTCAGGCCCTTTCTGACATTGTGCAACCCAATCAATTCTGAAGCACAAGCAAAGTGGAAATTCCCAAAAAAGTTTCTCATTTTCGAAACTCACATCTACCAACAATACTTTTTAAAAATGTGACACGCTCCACTGAGAAAGATTAAATATGTATTTAAGGGCTACATGGGACAAGGGTAAAAAAATGTTGGCCAGAGAAGACTTCATGTATCAGCTCCCAGTTTCTACTGCTCCTCCCATCAGTAAATTCCATTTCTCAATACCAAGCAAACTAAGAGTAGGAGTTCTAGTTCAGATCAGAAGCATGCTTTAGAAGTGAATTCCCTCCTCATCCTCCTTTAATGTCCTTTATCTCATATCATGAACCAGTGTCGCCCAGCAGTAATCTACTCCAAATCAAAGCCAGAAGGTGCACTGCAGCCACCATTAGGTGTCCAGCACGCTGCACTAGACTAATGCTGGTTCAAAGAAAGCCACCAGGCCAGGCATACACTGTGGACACCAGTACCAACTGTTTTACACTATAAATCTGTTCCCACTGGGCAGTCCTTCTTGCTAATGACAACAATGAATGTTTACATGTAAAAAAAGCCACCATCATCACACTCCTACTAATGAAAGCTATTCTAGGTTGCAGTTTGATAATACCTTAGCTGCCATCACAACTGCCAACACATTTTCTTCTCTGGCTATTCGTTGCCTGCAGCAGTATGCCAGCACAAGTGTTTTTGCTACTACACAGAGAACTTGATCAAAGAATTTTCATAGTTGAATAAAGACAAAACACTTCCTTTTGTTTCTGGGAAAGGCTGTTTTCTAGATGGATCAGTTCCCCAGTCTGGTTTGCCCTGAACTGGACACAAATGCTTGTGTGGGCACACTGGAGGATGCCGATGCTGCTTATTGAGGTGCCGGTCCAACTACAGCATCAGGGGAAAAAAAAGCCATACAAGAAAGCCAGTTGACATTAGCATTCCCCACACCGAGTCAGGCAGATTCTCAAATAATTAGGAAATAAATGTCCCCTTCCAAAGCAGGTTTGAACATGTTTTGCTCTTATTTTCCTTTTCCAGTTCATACTCCTTTGACTAATCAAACTTACCAGCTCAAAGTGATCTGAAATCACTGCTGCAGCCTCAGCACCTTAACTCAAAGTGACCAAATTCCTGCTTCACTCTAGTTGAGTTATTTATACTCTACCAGGAATTGCTTCCCGCATCTTTGTTAATTAATATTGGCTATTAGGAGACAGAATATTCTTAAGAGTCTCTCTAGCTTCACTATGCTGTTGCCATTCTAAAACTTCATCAATATATATTTTCAAATCTTACAAGCTTTTGGCCCTCAATACCTCCGAGAAGGAAGCTCCTTACACTACAGAAAACTCCTCACAGTATTTTCACTTTTGTTTGTTTCAAGATCCTCTGCGGTGGTATGCACTTAAGGTACGCACAAAGATGTTAAACTGTTTATTTTATATACTTTTTGCACCATGCTTTCTTTCCAGAGCTGGTTAAAGACAGCTAACTTCCTTTTTCAGTCTCTCCTTATCATGCTCTCTATGCTTACCAGGCCAAATCCCTCTCAAACTGCTCGGCACTTCAATTGGATCTTCAGTAACAGAAACTATTTGGCCATCCT
>NW_010554065.1:0-17114 GCF_000687285.1 Phaethon lepturus | reverse complement strand
CCTGCTGAATTTACATTCCTTCAGGTGCGCCACAGCATAGATCTTAGCACACTCAAGTTCTGCCTATCATTGCGAGTATATGCCCTGCTTTCTATACAACCCATAAGCATACCCCAAAGATACACGCCTCTGCTGCCACCAAGTCTCTACAGACAGCAGCTGAGCCAGGCACGCAAGTTCAAACATCAAGATCCTCCAAGCCTTGAGGCAGTAATAGCCCTTGGAGCTCCAAGCTGGATGAAGTCCTACAAGATTATGGCCATCTTCCCCTTTGCACACCATCCTCTGTGGAGCCCGATTAGGTAGAAGAGTGAGAAAGCTGAGCCATCCAAGGTAAACAGGCATAACAAAAGATGTTAGCCTCTGTCCCGTCAGAGACAATCTTACTAGGATCTCCTTAAGCTGGGGGATAGAAGTGAGAGGTGGGGAGGAAGATAAGCTATTTTTATTGCTGAGAGGTAGACTAATGAAAAGTAAAAAAATAAACTAAATATAAAAACCAAACTCCAAATGCAAGCCAAAGCTAACATTCCTCAGTTGGAGAATGAGCTGTGATGGAATCAGTATCACCATTATCTCTGATTTAAAGTTCTGTTCTATGACATATTCTGAAGTCTGAGAAAGGTAAAGATTTATTCTACCTCTACAGTACTACTAAAGAGAGGTTTTATTTCTTTAAAAGTTTAGCCACAAGTAGTAATGACTTGTAAAATCTCTGCCAAAATTAAGGGTGGAGAGAGAAGAAGTGCTCATGTCACAAATTCTGTATCTTCTCAGTGACATCACTAGGGTCTTTTTTGGGAAGACTACTAAAAATATGGATTACCCAACCCCCCCAGTCCACTAAAGGATGTCAGAGGCTCATCCAATTTGACCACGTACTTTCAAAGAGATGAAAAGTCCTGATGAAGAACATAAAGCCAATTCAAAAATCTCTTCTTGGCTTTAAGAGAGTAAGGCAGCCAGACTCATTTCCAACCCACTCCTCCTCCTCTGCATCCTGCAGGACAAAATGTTCCAGCAACAGCTCGTCTTGCTGGGAAAATTTACATTTGTTTGAAACACTTCTAACAATTTCTCCTCTGTCTCTGGAAGTTCCATCTTGGATAAAGAAGAAAAGATCACAAGATTTTTAGATGATTTCCCCATAACACAAATGTAGGTGTTTCTTGATGATTGCAATTCCACTTTTTCTGCCTATGGTACTAAAATTACCCAGTGAGAACACAGAAGGTTGTTCTCTCTTTTCTATTCCTTCCCATTATTTCCTACTCTTCACCAAGAGCTACATGGAACCCTTATTACCAACAATCCCATAAAGACATACTTAGCCAGCTCCCAAAAGAAAAGGATTAGCTGGAGTCAAAATTCCAATTCGGATAAGTAGGTCCTTTAAAATATTATCTCTGCTTCAGCAAGCCAAAGCAGCTAATCACCCCAGCAGTACTAACCCCAGATCTAGATGATTTTGCTACTAGACTAGTGAAAGATGTTGTGATTCTTTGCTTCCTGGCACTTTCTGCAGCATCCAAGAAACATTTCAAAATTGAAACACCACACAAAACTGATCAAGTTTTAACAGACCATTATCTTTCCTATCCTAGTTATGCTTGAAGCAAGGCAAAGTTGGAAGATCAGCTTTTTAGGAACTGTTAAGCTAATATTTTATGCCATCTGAAAAAAGCTACATAATGCCTAGTTCCTTGCAATGCAAAATTCCAGCTTCCAAATGGAAAGAGAACATTCTACCCCTAAAACCACACAGTATTTGCCACAGAGCTAAGAAGTTCACAGGGAGGCTAAGCATTACTTGTAACGTAAGTCTATTATTAATAACTTCTAGCTCAGAAAGGCTCTCCATAGCAGGCATTTAAAGAGAATTATTTGGACTCTTTTTTAGCACTAATCTGCAGATTGGTTATTTTACAGCCTTCCAAAATTCCACATCAAGTGTAAAAAAAATATAAAATAATAACTTTTATCTGAAAGTTTCCTGCAGCCATAGAATTATCCATCAGTGTTTTGGGGAATAGGTATTTAGAGGGGGATAACTCAGCTTCCAACATACTATACTTTAGGGATCCTTCTTTAATGCACTATTAACCAACACCCCTTTGTTTTTTGAGGTTCTCTACAAAGTGTAAAAACAGTGTATTAGAACAACAGTTTCTCACCAAAAAGGAGAAAGAAAGAGTAGGATTTATAACCCTAGTGTGTATTCTGTAGAAATTGTTTCACAACCATCTAGCAAATCCTGTTTAAATTGTAGTGCCTCTCCCTGAAGAGTTCAGATGTGACACAAAATAAGGTAGCGTTCAACAACACTCTCTACACATGGTAGAACTCCAAATGAAGCCAAGGAAGTTAGCTCCAACATTTGCAATTCAGAGTTTCTTTTAAAGACTAAAGAGATATTTCTTGAACTACAGAATCTCTTAGTTTTCTCCATGCAGGGCTTTCATAAGCCAGTTTTTATTAGAAGAAAGCCTCAATATTATGAAGTGTTCAAGCCTGGATTAAGGCTGCCACAACTCCAGCATAAAAACTGCAAAAAGGGACAAGAAAAATACGCTAGAAGGCATCCTGATGGCCACTGGAGTCAAGTTTCTCAGATCCACAGGATCAGGAAGCACAAGCAATATCAAAAGCTCAAAAGAATCTGCTGAAGAGCATACCTCACTTAATGTGCAAGACAGGACTATATTCCACCATTCTCAGGTTGAAAAATTATGATTTGGGTTATTGCCTCCAGAGACAGACAAGAATAAATATTAGGTCCACTTGCCTCCAATGCAGACAATCACTATGGAGCCCAGAATTTCACTGCGTCCTGACCCTAAAGCATCATTGTTCTAACACCAACCGGCCACCGAGACAGCTATAACAAAACATACACCATTAACTAAAATAAAGCTGCATCCTACACACTTGTTTCTACTCAGTCTTCCACACTTCAGATGCAAGAGCTCCTATGAGAAGGAAGCAAAGCCTCAATCATCACATACAGCCTTTGGGCTCTGTTTTACTTAAAACGCAACACATTTCAGCAAATCCCTTGAACTCAAAGGGAACAAGTAGTACTCAGAGTTTTCCAATTAAAAAAAACAGACTTTCTTCAAAGTCTCCTGTGTAGATGGAGAGAACCTGCAAGCAGAAGCATCAGAAGTAAACTAAAGGGAACAACCTGGCTTAAGATAGTGGTTTTCAGTTTACAAAATTCACGTCCAGATGATGTGCTGGAAAGAGGTTAAAGGTAATAGTTTGGTGTACAGACTTCTCATTCTTCAAATGCACAATTCACCCAGCTTGACTGAGCAACACATACAAAATAAAAACCTAAAACTGTTTAACAGAATTTAAATTAGAAACAGAAGATTTTACTCTGTTACACAATGAACGGTTGTCTGTAATAAATATTACCTTTTATTTCTCAAGTTACTATCAGGTGGTTTGGGTTTGTTTTTAAATGAACAGGTGAGTCTCCTTCAAGAAAGGTGAAGGAAAGGTGGTGTTAAGTCTTTGTCACAGTTTATGAAGTATATTTCCTCAAAGCAACAGAAGCAGTGGAGAAGTAAGCTCAAGAGACTTTTACCAGGTCATACCTAATTAAAGCAGGAAATGTGTCACCACAGGCTAAGAACTCAACCCAGCCAGAGGTTAAAGCATTTATTATTGACAGCTTGTATCAGTAAGAAGTCTCAGTCTCCCAGGTTTAAACCTCTCTTTCAGACTTGAGGAAGACCTAACATTCACATCACAGACAAGGCATTCTGCATCTTCCAAGGTATCTTTGTCAGGCAGGACAACAGATGAGCTGTGCCTTGTGTCTGATCATGTACCAAGATGCTTTACTGAGATGCTTTTGTTAGTTACATTCTCCTCCCTAGAATAATCTACCGCTATTGAAGCAACAGGCAAGGATTTCATTAGTTTTGCTGAAGGATGTTTATATCTATTGCATGTGGAGTTCCATTTGCATTAGCCATCAGCATTGGCCCATGACCAGTCATCTCACCACATGTGCGATTTGGACTCTTTTTCCTCCTTCTCCTCAGCATTACTGCAGAAAGCACAAGACTATGATGTACAAGTGTTGAGGAACAGGAAGCCTGGTCTACTGAGGCTTTTACACATGAACTCTAAGCCCTCTGCTTTTGCCATAATTATGAACTAAATGTGCTAACAGTCATTATTTCAATAATACACTAGCTCAAACTAAGTAGTATTGCCCGTTTAAGTAGTTCAGAACAAAATCTAGTGGGCAAGCACCACTTAAGAGTATTACTGAAACTTTCAGTCTATGATATTACTGAAAGCTTGGAGCTCAGGTCCTCCACAAATTTCCACCTCCATATACTGTTTCTATAAATATTCTATTTAAAACCAATAGAAGTATTTATTTAATATACAAAGCCTCCAGTAAGAAACAAAATTCAGATTCATTATAAATAATAATTTATAAAGAAAATATTAGTGTTTGAAGAAATATAGATACCACCAACCTACACCCACCACACTCCCACTAAAGCAAGTGATCCAGATTATACAAGACACACAAGATTTTATTTTACTCTAAGGCTTGTGAAAAAAAAACCACAGAGATGAACATTAACTGGTCCTACTACTGAGATATCTACTTCACTCCAATTAGAAAAGAAAAGCCAGCGGGGGAAAAATAAAAATAAGCAGCAGTATCACCTACTTTCTCTTCCTGTTTACCCTTAAAAATAAGAAGGGTCAAACATGCACATATACGTGCTTTAAAAATACCCCGGCCTGAAAAACACATTGCACTGGCCCTTAACTTGTATGGCAGCAACAACAATGATTATTCCACACACATGCTGCTCCCCCATGATAGATTGAAATAATATCAGTACTGAAGTACTGTTATATTACTAAACCCTATGGGCTTGGAGCTGAGGGATTATATAAATCTCTCTCATACATCCTGCTCCCAAAACACACACAGCTAATAAACCTCTTCCTATTCACCTTCGGGTTCATTCTGAAGAGTTTCAGACATCTGGTTGGCTTGTTTAAAATAAAAAGCTCAACTAGTAGGTTTGCTTTTATGATCCCAAGTGCAAAATGTTCTAGCTGGAAGCCTCAGGCCAGGTGAAAAACACTTGTGTTAAGATGCTACTTCATGACATTTCAGGGATCTAATGAGCTATATGATCTGCACACAGGGAAGTCTCCCTAACATTAGCTTGCATACAACTATGGAAATTAAAAACAAAGGAGCCTATAGTAGTCCAAATATTTTTCAGTAAATAGTACAGCTGGTGAACTGCAGATACTGCTAAATTTAGAAGTCAAGTGCTTAGCAGTGTTCTGTAAATATACGTATACTCAATGCTTACAATAACATGAAATACACTTCTCCCTGAGCCTTACTGTCCTAGTTTTTCATAGTAAGAATAGTAATTCCCTCTCATGACACAAAGCACTATGCCCAATTTAATGGGGTAAGAAAAGTCGCCATCTCTCTCTCAAAATTATAACCCTCCAGAACATCACTGTGCACTTGTACTGAATGAGCACATGTATGTGCTCATCCTTATTTTAGCTGTTTATTATAAAAACACTATTTATATATTTTCACATAAAACCCAATAAAAAGAAAGCAAATTACAGGAAGAGCTGTGCAAGAGTAAAGTTCTCTGCAGGCTCACATGCAGTAGTTAAAGCTTTCTGCTATATCATCTATCTTGAAAGAGCACAGAAGTGCACTGAACAGATATGAGATACGGTGCGTAACAGACAACCAAGTCCCCTCTCGTGGCCCAAAACTTGTTCTCAATCATGGCTGACCATCTGTAATTTGTTACTCAAGAAACTTGAATTTGTCTGGCAGGAGACACCACCTCAAGAGGTGGCACCCTGAAAGACCTTAAGTTTTACAACACCCATCTACTTACGTGATCCATTAGAATTCAGAAAAAAGCCTAACCACCACACAGCTTTCAAGTAGCAAGAATTTTCTTGAACATGAAGAGGTCTCAGATATTACACTACAAATACCAAAATCAAATACTAGTTTGAAGAATTTGTTGTTGTTGCTCCTTACTTTGCTAAGTTCACATCAATTATTTGTTGGTTTTCAACTTCTGTTTTGCACATCCCACAAGTTTTCAAAGGGTGAAGCCTCTGAAAAAGATCTGCACATATACACTGCTCTACTACATGTGAGCCCTCAGTAACAAATGCTCCAAGTATGAGTAGACCACAAATTAAAGTCCATTACAATAATGGAATGAAATACAAAAAGCAGTGCATATGTCAATATTGTGCTTTCCGCATTCGATTCAGGTATCACTTCAAGTGTCACCAGGGACATCCCTCTTGCCAGACTTCAGGTACTTCAATAAAAATAGTTCAGTTGAGCTATGCAGCTCTTACTAGTTCACTAGACCATTCCAAAAGCAAGATAACTACTTTCTTTGTCTATGCATTCAGCCTTCAACACCCCACTGAACAGCTGGATTCAGGAAACACTGTGCTAGAGGTCAAGACACAAACCAAGGGGTACACAGTTCCGGTAGGTATTTAGGAAAAGCATTTGTAACCACCACATGAACTAAAAGAAACCTCATGAGACAAACAAAATTATACCATGTAAAAGATGACAACTCTGTTAAGTTAGAAAAAAATATATTAAAGTGAATTCCATTCCAACTATATCAGTGTGATTTTTCTGTTTGTTGGGGTTTGTTTTGTTTAAATACTGAAAGACAACCTCCTGCTTGATGAAAAAGGTCAGTATTTTCATTGTGCACTACCTCAGTGCGCTACTATCAGTTGAATGAATGAGTCATTAATTCTACAAGAAAATCGGATGGAAAGATTCATTTGCCAAAGTGGATTCATACGAATCACTAGGACTCCAAATCATGACGTTTACTCAGTACAGGCTATGAAGCCTTAATGCCAAAGCATGCTCCTATATGGGAAGCAAATGGGCACAAGCTGCCATTCAGTACAGAATTATCATAGACCACACTTCAGTTAGCATAGGGCAGAATAACTCAATTTTTTTTACACAGAAAAATGCCAGCTAAAAAGTGAAAGTTGAGGAAGGGGAAGAGCCTTCAGTTTTAATCTTCACCAATTGGGACAGAAATTTAACAGCTTTAAATGGTGGCAGGTAAGTCACTTGACTAGCAAGTCAAGCATATAACATCTACAGACAACAGCAGTGCAAGAGAGGACAGGACCATGAGTGTTTGGAAGGGAAATCTGTGTCCCCCCACATGGGTAATTATCTTTACAGATGACTGTATTCTGACATCATCAGCTTCTGGTAGCCAAGTTGAAGGACAAAAAGATTTATGTGATAAAGTCAACAGTAAGAGAGATGCAAGCAAGTCCTTTCAGCTCTTTCAAACAATCTTTCAATACTGATAAGAAGTGTGTTTTATCTAAAATAAGGCTCTGAAATTACATCTGGGTTTCTGGTATCTTCACTCATGCAAACGTTAAGCATACTACAGTTGGCATAAAGCAGGAACATCTTCTCTGCTGAAGATCTGAAACATCAAACCACTGCATTGGAGGGGAAGTCTCTGGCTGAGCACCTGGACCTGAGGAGTACTGAAGTGATAAACAAGGTTTCGACAGCTGCAGACTTTTCTGCAGGTGCAAAAAGCATTTACTTCATTTCAGTTTAGCTCAGTTTAACAATTAGTTCAAAAACTAGTTCAGAATTTAGAACAAGATTTAGTTTTATGTGATCCTCTCAGATCTTGCACTCAACTGAGAAAAGGGGGAGGGGAAGGGAAGGTCCCCCCCAAGGAGTTCCGAAGTTTAAGACTGTATATTTAACAGGATTATAAAGTTTAGTCTCAAGGATGCATGGTATCCCCCAACTGATAAAATTACTAAAATTTGAGCATCACACTTAATACAGAAGAACCTCCCACAACCAAATGTTATCCCACCTTGAAAGAGCCTGTCTGAGCACAGTTCCCCCATACCACCCTCAGGTTGCAGTTTCCACAGCCAAGCTTGCCCAGCAGCATCACTGACAGCAGGGTGCATTTAACTAAACAAGCCTGAAAAAAGCATCCTAACAAAATCCCTGTTTCTGTTGACTGTTAAGGAGCTTGAAACAGTTAATTCAGCTGAAGGTGTTAGAAGCTAAGCAAGTAAACCCCACCCCAAATATCTAACCTGAGGGCAAGAACTGGGCTATGTCTTGCTGTACAAGTGCAGAAACACTGCACTCAAGCACAGCATTAATCCCCACTTTACCCACACCCCCAATCCATGCCAGCCACCGCCTCTTCACAGATAACATGGGGGATACTTCCCAGTCCTACTATTCCACAGCAAAAATTGAAGTTTTGGGAAAACAGCATGAAGCTATTTGTATCTTAACAGTTTGAAGAAGAAATGTAGCATAGTGATTTTAGGAAACATTACACAAATGTAAGTTAAAAAGCCCTCTTTTTCATAACATTAAAAATAAACAACTATACTTCATCTTGTGTGTCAAAATACAAACAAGTATTCACATCCTAAGGTATACTCAATAAAGTGATATGGATAGTGAAATGTGTAATTTCTCAACATGAGAAGATTGCTGCCTTACCATTTTGCCAACATATTGTGGGTTAAAAGTGATCACTGAAGTAATCTCTGCTAAGAAACATTCAACACCTTTAGAAGGATTATCAGACCTTCTAAACCTCTGCTCAATTTAAGACTGCAGCATGACTTGAAAGGATATATGTCTGTCTCTTTAGAGCACACAGTGGGAAGAATGGCTAGGCAAATTATTCCAGCTTGTAGCCAACCGCATCAAAACTTTAACTACACTCAGCTATTATCTGAGTGATAAGAATAAACTGCTACATATGCAGGGACTATAAACAGGGCAATGATTAGAGCAAGAATAAGAAAGTTACTGGAAAGTGGAGATGCAAAGTAGTTTGATAGTTTACAGGGAGATATGATGGAGAAGCAACAATGAAGAGTATTTACAGAACAGTGTCAAACAATCCCAACAGAGGCTGGGCTCAGAGAAACCTATTTCTATAAAGCACAGGATTTGTTATGTGAATCAAGTTTGGCAGGGGAGATATCACGAGAACTGATATTTCAAAGGGAGAAAGCTGCACCCACAGAGATGTCAACAAATGCTTCCAAATACAAATCCAAGAAACATACCCTAAAGAAAAGTTAGCTCCAAGTAGTGGGGCTTGTTCTTCAATGCCTAGCTTGCAATGTAATCTCAAGAATGGGGAGCTTAAAACAATCCTAACTACAGATGACTTCACAGTCACTCTACAACACCTGGAATTATTTGCAAGGTACAAGATTTAGGCTGTTATGTGACCTATTGGGAGTACGGACAAGAACAGGCCACATTTTTTTAAATTTTTTACATCATTTTCTGAAGTTAGGCCTGCCTTCAGAAAAAGGTTGAATGCATGTGACTGATCTCCAATTCCCCACATTCCAGTAGAATCCTGCAGGAGGTGGGAACTTTTTGTGAGCACTAAAAATCTACAGGCAAGCAAGTAGCATCCAGCAGGTTCACTGTGACATCAGAGTAACAGGAGCGAGGGACAAGGGAGTATCTACTGATGACATACACCTAGGTTTAAAGGCTTCTACTGTTGGCAAGCAAGCAAAGGCTGTATAGTAAAGACAATACTTAGCGGATAACTGCTCTCCGGGTATGGTTATCAGTGGTACAGCAAACAGGAACCCAGCTCAGTTCACCGATGTCTTTGTTTCCCATCATCTGCTGCTGGCAGAGTAGGCTTGTTACAAGTAGAAGAAAGGTGGGAAGAACTGCAAGATAGCATTAAAATTCTGCTGAACTCTGACAAATTGGAAAACTGTTCTGAAAGAAATAGGATACAATTCAGTTCTGAAAGGTACGCTCAGGCAGGATTAACTAAGCAAACAGGAAGGAGGGTTCTTCGGAAGAAAGCTGTGGGCTAGGTTGGATCAACAAGATGACCTTGAAACAAATGTTAAGCTGTTATAAGAAAGTCAAATGTATGGGGATACATAAACAGGAGTATCAGCTCCAGGGCACATGAAACAGTCTTTTTACTCCACTCAGTGCAGGAAAGCCTCAGCTGCAGTACAAAGTCAGGCTTTGAACACCACACTAAGACCAATGTGAACTAACTTGAGAGAAGAACAAGAATGATTAGAGCTGAAAAAACATGACCTCGTGGCAAGAACTGAATACACTGGTTTTATTTAGGCCAAAAGTATCACAAGGTTATAGGGTGGAGGACAAGACACAAGGAAACAGGAACATAACAAAGAACAGTTCAAATATTTTTTAAAAGACTACTTGCTACAGGGGAAAGAATAGTTGTTCCTCATGCCCAGGGAATTAGGCAGTAAGCTTGACCTGCAGTAAATAATATGTCTAGTTCCATATTAAGAGCAAGTTCTAATACTGAGGACAGTAAAGAGCTGGACTGAGGAGAAAGCAGAGCTGCCCAAGCTTCTTTTATCAATCACATTAGATGTGCAATGCTGGTACGGGGCTGGGAACTCTCAAAACCAGCCTACACCTTTCAGCCCCCTTTTTAAATTACTACCTCAATTTCAAGCCACTGTAATTTCTTTGCTTATTCTCCTACAGTGTATGTTTAGTTTGAATGAGCTAGAAGATACCTTTCTGATTTTTCAAATTAAAAACATCAGGATTTGCATGTCCAGATCATTTTACTATACAAAAGAAAAGTCACACCTGCCTCATGCTTTCTTCATGCAGAAATAAATAAATTCCCATCATCTCCCATGGCAGTACACAAACGTCATCAATATTGCAGTATCCTGTTGTACCTTTCTCCTCTGACCAAGAGAAACCAGAAGCTGACTACTTCAGAAAGACCTGCATGCTGAGCTTTCTAACAACCTAGAACAGTGATATAATAGCTTTCATTGACGTGGTGTCACAAAGCACCATCACACAAAAATATGCACACACATTTTACTACAACTATAGTTTTAGACTCCGTTAGGCCTTCCTGAGGATAGAAAATGCTGCATGCAAACTCAATGCTCCAAAATAAAATCTAGTATACCCAGGATTTTACAGATGGGGAGTTGAAGCAGACAGCATTAGTTACAGCCAGTCAGAGAAAGTCTGTACCTGAGATAAGTCACACATTCACGTTTAAACTATAAAATCTAAAGTCACTAAACTGGGAAAGAATTAACTCTTAAAAGTTCAAGCACAAATAGGACACCTAGAAAGCATACAACAGTTAGAGACAACACACTATCCTGTTCCATCCTCTGTAATAGTTTCGGTACTACAAGTATTTATCCAGGTACTTGTCTGCTTTGTTTAAATGCCATCCTTCTGATTTGTAAGACACAAAAATAAGAGAGTAGCAACAGTCCATCTTTACCCTCCAGGAATTCAGCAATTTCTCATCCAAAAATTGAATCAGACAGGTCTGGTCAGGATGGAGCGCTAATGGAAGAAGATGAGGTAAGCAAGCACACACATAGCCACGTTCAAGTGGACAACCACACGTACTGAGAAGTGAGCAGGCTAAGCTTCACACACCTTCTAGGGACAACAGTATCTCCTCCTAACCAGCAACAATGCTATCATAGCTTAACCTTCAGTAGCCCCCGACAGCAGGCAACAGCACTCCAGTTTAGCCTCCAAGTTACTCACACTTCTCAAATTCATCAAGTTTCAACTTTGTTGTTCCATTTCATCACTTTCCAAAAATGAAAGAGATGTCCTAGGTACCCACTCCTTTCCCACTAGAAGTAATACATACCATATTTTAGCCAATTCAAGTAAGTAGTTCTTGAATGCTGTTTTCATTACTCCTCTCTCCTCCTCGCTTACTAAATACTGCATCAAATTACGCTCTGGGGCACAGCAGTAGTCTTGAGGCATGCTTACACACCACTATGCTCCATTACAAACATCACAATGAATAATTATTTGCCACTATTATTAGACTGGGATAATTGAGAAAAAAGTTCCTTTTTTTTTTAAACTAGGGTTGTAATTCTGTCAGTTCAAAAAAACTACACAGCCACACAAATAGATCCTAAGTACCTAAATAGAGATGATCACTTAAAAAATAAAATCACTCCCTCAAACAGTCTATGGAACAGAAGTCTCCTATGTCATGAAAACAAAGCTGGTTCACACCATGATATAAAACCCACCTGCAACCTCAGTGGCCATCAACACATTGACCAAGAAATGCTGAGCTGCAAGAGACAGAACCAAGCAGATCCAGACCCATCCAGCCTCAAGCATGTTTCCACAACTCCATGTTGATTCATAATCTACACCACCACTGAAGCTCCAAACTTCAACCTTTTTCATATTCTGCATGCTACTTCTGGACTGTGGAAGTTGATAAAGCAACAGGGTTTGTCAGATCCTAATGACATACAGCTTTCTGTTGCTTGCATCCTTCCTTAAATAAGGTAAATTATCATCCCTCTAACACTAAAAGAGGTCAAATCAACAGAAACCTTGAAGGAAGACAGAAAAGTGCATTTTTCATTGGGAAAGCAGGGGGAGTTAAAGGAAGCAGTACCTTTAAAACAAGAATTTGCCCTACAAGCAAGCTTTGGAGGGTAGAATAAAGAATGCAGTATCCAGTAGTAACTGCATGAAATGGTGGAATACTTTACTACTACAAAATCTAAAGCCACAATTAAGAAGGTGAAACATAATACATGCACACAGCACTGAAGGAATGATTTAGTGCCACTGACATCAACACAAATTGCACAGAGCAAAAATTAAACATGCTGCAATAATAATCTGAACTGCCCAATTAGGTTAAAAAACACATTTACCCTACAAATTAAAAAAACCTCCCAAACCCCTCAAAGGCATTAATACCATTCATAATGTTATTTGAGATGCAAATTAGAAAACTGAAGTTAATATAACACCAACAGAAGTTCCTGTTATTCCCATTCATGGCTCAAGGGTAGGCGACAGTAGAAGAGAAGCCACAGCCTTGTTGTATGAGGTCTTATTAGGACAGTAAAGGCTTTTGTTCATTTTTTAAGTTAACCCACCTTGTCTTCAGTGCAGAAATTGCCAAATTATAAATGTGATCTTTCATACACCCAGAAAGCTTAAGTGCATTAACAAATAAAAAAGCCAGCTGCTGAGGCTGGCTGGATTGGGGGGCAGGTGTTAAGGAGAAACAAGTATTCTTCAGAGAAAGACGACTTCAGATCCTGTCTTCCAGCATCACAGATCTCAATCTGAAGCACAAAAACAAAGGTATAGACAGTGGTACTGCAGTTATTTCTTCAACTATTTCCTGTACCAGCTGGGTTCCAATTTTAAAGCTCAGCAAATGCAGAAGCAGCTTTCTTCCTTCTCAAATGCCTTTCCCACAATGACATGTAGGTCTTTGTAGACTGAGTCAGTTTTGCAAATGATACTTCTAATGACAGCTCAAGGGAAAATATTGTTTGATTTCACACTTAGCTCTATCTGTACAGACTTACACACGTTGAAGAGCAACTGCCATCACTGGCACTGTATGTCCAAAGCTGTAGGCTTGCAATTTGATATATCATTGACAGTGTTCTTCCCACTACTTCACTCAACTGTAATTTTCACAGAAACTTAAACCAATGTTGTCATACCAAATTCAAAGCAATGATGCTAACCTTAAGTAATCAGAACCCTTGGTCTGGTTAACACAAAACAAGCAAGACAGAAGCAATAGCCTGTGTTTCACTAAAATATAATCAAGTTCATTTTATAACTCGGTAAGTTTCCCAATTGAAACATTTCATATTTTCTAAAGCCTGATATTCAACTGCTCACTTAGAAAATACATACTGCTGTCAGTAAACTGCGAACCATAAACCAGATAAGGTATTTAGTAACAACCTTGCCTACTTCCTCCCCTCAACAAAAAAATTTGCAGAAACATGGCCTTCAGAAATTATTTCTGCCCACTACAAAACATTAGAGGAAGAGTTTCTTTCTAGCTTGTTGATGACATTATTTCCCAAACTGACTGAACAGAAAAAACAAAACAGCACAAAATGCAGAAATGGCAATATTGAAGAGTTGACAGTTACCTTGATTTCAGGTTTTTCTATACTCAACAGTAATACGACACCCAGTTGGGTCATCAACCAAAAAAAAAATTGTAAAACAGGCTAGAAAGGAGTTAAAATATATATACAGGCCTCCTTTTAAGGGTGGAGAAAATCCTTAAGAAAAAGCATTTTCTGAAAATACGACTGTCTCAATCCCCCTAGCAGAGTGTTTACAGTTAAGAGAAACCAACAAAGCACAGATTTTTTTTTTTATACAGACTTTC
Source organism: Phaethon lepturus (assembly GCF_000687285.1). NCBI lineage: Eukaryota > Metazoa > Chordata > Aves > Phaethontiformes > Phaethontidae > Phaethon > Phaethon lepturus. The sequence goes on along the minus strand of NW_010554065.1, from coordinate 2,793 downwards.
ATCACTGCATTGCAATACTTCACTGTCAGCTAAGATCTTGTTAACCACACAACTTCATGACATACCAAAAAACACACTGTCAATATAAACAGCTACTTCTCAGGTATACAGTATACATGTGCTTACCGACGAAGAAAATACCAGCCACTACACTAGTTCAAGTAGCTTTTTTTCTAGCCATGAAATTCTTCCCTAGAATTAATGAAGAGGGCTACCTTCTGCTGATTAACCCTTCCTTCAGGGGTGCTCAGAAAGCCCTTCACATGTTTCTGTGTGTAGTTTCACCTCCCTCTCCCCCCAACTTTTATTCTAGATACTCTAAGTAACATAAGTTACAGCTACTTCTGTAATGGGCAGGAATCTCTTGAATGTTCTACCACAACATATTTCAAAACTTCAGTTATGTAGATACTGTAGACTAAAGACAAGGTCCTATGAACATCTACCTGCAAGATCATTCTTACATGAATATCAGATCTCAAGAAAGTACTATTCTAAAAATAGTCCAACAAGTTTATTTTATAGAAATAAAAATGAAAGTTTAAAGCAAGCTAAAAGAAGCACAAAACTTGTGGGCTTGCAGGGGAGAGGGAAATTCACCACTGCCAAAAGGAAAAATTTATGTTTATATTATGACCTTCAAAATATATAAAAAGAAATTTAAATGACAGTATAAATACTAGTATTTTCCACAAAAGGTTTAACAAGGCTTATTACTATTTAAGAAAATACAAAGCACCAGAAGAGACAAATCCTTAGACCAAGACTCAAAACCAGCATCAAAAAAAGTGTAGGAACAAAGAAAGAATCATGTTTGGAAAGTTTTAAGTACACCATGTTTCTAAAGGGAATAATCTATCAAACCACAGGAGGTGACTAGAACTGCCATCATCACTGCTAACACAAAGGAATGTAGATTGGGGGGAGGCAACAGAGGAAGGGGGAGAAAGAACAGGGAAGGGAAAAGGAGAAGGAACTAAAAAAAGGGAGCTACAGTAATGGCTACCAGATTCTCAAGGAATTCCTATAGGAAAGAATAAATCCTTCATGCCATTTTAAAATAAGCAATCCATGTAAGAAATTGCTGTCATCTCAGTAGTTTTAAGCTTTCAGTTTATCTGCCCACCATATCTTCATAAATATACAGTTTTGTGCCATATACTAAACTTCCAAAGCTCTACACAATGGTTGTGAATACAAGTAATATTTCTTCTTTCAGCCTCCTCATTCTTCTGAATCATAGCACACTGTAGAAGAAACAGCCTTTCAAGAGGAACTGAGGAAGTTTAACTACACCAAATTTAAAATAACCCTTTACAATTATTTAACCAACTTCAACTCTCAAGTTAAAGAGACAATAACTATGAGTTATACACCAGCAGGTAAAGGCCACTAGAGGACCGCCAGATTACCACAGCATGGAACATCCTAAAAGGGTATCATTAGGGGGGTGATCTTGCAGATCAGGATTTTAAGTTTAGGTCTAATAAGCAACATGTATTTTCATATGACGAAGAACAGAATCTTGTTACTAACAAAAAAAAAGGGTTCATTAAAAATAACAGACATATAAATATGAATACTATTTCCCAGAAATTCAAAACAAATGAGCAGCAAAGCCATTTGCTAGTTAGAAGTTCCACCAGCTTATGTAGAATTACTTGGAATATGTGTTTTAGCTCCCTACACATACTGATCTCCTGCCTCCAAGTACAATTCTTCCAGGCATTTTCATAAGCACAATAATTAAAGATACAAGCTCTTTGGGCTCGATCATGTACACTGCATCTCCAATAAAACCAGATCAAGTCACAAACTCCATTAGCAAAGTTTTTGCTACTCAGCAAGCATTGTACTCCATATTTCATAAGCCCGACTCAAAGCAAATGGACTATTCACAATTAGAACACATCCAGAAACATTTCAGCTTGCCACAAGATACACAAACTTACTGGGTCTTGCCAAAAATGGCTTTGACAAGAATATTTTCTAGCAGTCAGGCATATGAATGGGAGGCAATGTAACAGTAAAGGCTGTAATAACTGTTCTCAGGAGCTAATTTTAATGTAAGCACAGCGAACCAGAAAATAGATTTGACCAGCTGGCTCAACTCATCCCGAGGCCTAGAACTCGGCACACACACAACAGCCAGTGTCTTATCTGGTCTGACTCACCAAGCCAGCCTCAACCCTGCAACCTGGAAGTTACGGAGCTACTACAAAGCGCGATACCCGTAACGGCCGTTTTCTGAACGGTTATGACGGATCTATCATTTACCTGAAGAGAAAACGCCTTAACTTCCAGCTCTCTACCAGAAGAGTTCAGGTAACCGACACAACGCAAAGCCGGGGAACACGCACAGCAGCCAGCCTCCCTGCCTCACGAGGCCTCCATAAACAGCACCCACAATTGCCAGAACACAGGTCTAGTTAGTCTTTGCGCAGGCAAGAAGGCATTTAATAAGCCAAATAATCAGAACAAAGCCACATTACTGCCCTTAGAAAAGCCGGAATAACACAAAGAGCCTATTCACTCGTCGATCTCGGAATTTTTAACACAGCTGGTCGTTACACTTAGGAGCCATAAATTAGAAATCAACTTTCTTATCGCTGAGGGGGGGGACGAATAAAATAATCACCGTTTTCACCCAGGAATCATTGTGGAACGCAACTGCCGTGAAAAAACACGCACCTAACTCTGACGTAACTCTATCCCTGAGCAACAGAGGGGAGAATCGCCTCAGCCCCCCGTGGACATGTGCCCCAGGGGCAGCGGCACAAAGGACCGCCTGCG
>NW_010554064.1:50690-54389 GCF_000687285.1 Phaethon lepturus | reverse complement strand
AAACTTACTGAGGGAACACTCAATCCCCTCAAATGCAGTCTGCAGGCCTGATTCAGGAAAATGTTCTCTTCGGGAACTGCAGAGAAATATTTGTTTAAATGCTTCTGTGTCACAGCATTGTAGCTGTCCAACGCACTATTTTCTCAGCTGCCCTTTCCTCCCCTCCTCCCTATAACCCACCTTTGTCCCCTCTTAAAATGAACTGGTGTAATTACAATAGGTACAACTACTAAAGTTTTAAAAGGTTAAATTTTGGTTTCAGTCAGAATTTGTCCATTGGCACAGTTCACTTGAGACTCTGTTTGTGCATTGCCTGGTTTCCCTCACACACTTTCTTATTTTGTTCTTTATGTATGACATATCTAGGAACTAATCTGCCTCTGACGTGTTCAAAGGATACAAAATCATTACTTATACATTACTTGCATAGGAAAAACGTATTTGCATTCAAATAAGGATTTTATCTTTTTATGTATAATAAGGTTTTAACTTCCGTTTACCTAATTAATTCTCAACAAATTTCTGATTTCACAGAACTACACAGTTGATTCTTCAGTATCCAGCCAGATAATCCTTCCTGTGTGCTCAGTTACCTGAACCAGTTTTAGACAAGTAAAGTCTTTCTGTCACAGATGAAAATTTTTTCTCTGGCTTCTTTTCTTTCCAGTAAGCACAGAGTTAAATATCAAAACATGTTATTTATATCACATTTACATCTGGTATGGAAATGATTAAATGTGCCATTAGAATTAGTAGTTTCCAAGCCTGTATTTCAAGCACACAGTACTTTTGCTATTGCGTGTAGCCTAGTGCTGTAGTTAGTGCAAGGTCCCAGGATTCTGAGTTTGTTGTGTATAACTGAAATTTCAGAAAAGACCTACACTTTCATTTTACACAAGTATGTCCTATTTACATCTGCCCCAGAGATACAAGCCAAGATCTACAAAAGCACCTGCATCACCAATAGGCACTGACTACTGTTATCAGTCTACAGTCCTCTCCCACATAAAGTGGATTCCTTGCAGGGGTGCCCATACATGCCTAAATTTTAAAGATGTGAGTACCATAAAGAGAACAGGTGCTTAGGAAGCTGGAAGAAGACAAAATATGGGAATTCTGACATTCACGTTTGATTGTCAGGATATTTGATGTGTATCGCAGCTTACTTCATTTTGTCCTGATAACATGTTTTCACCCTGAGATATGCTTCTAAGAGTCGATGCAAGGCAGCTGGAGAAAGGAGTGCAGGTCCATTTCCGCATTGGATGGCTTTGTTGCACAGATAGCAAGATCTGACCTTGTTTAATTACTAGGATTACAGGTACACCTTCTACAGGAGTTACTCTTACAAAAGAACTGAAGAGCCCTTTGGCTGGAGCAACTAGCTAACCTTCAGAGAGATGGGATGGAATGGAATGGAATGGAATGGAATGGAATGGAATGGAATGGAATGGAATGGAAGGGAATATTTCCAGTTGGAGGAGACCTTCAACAATCATCTAGTCCAACTGCCTGATGCCTTCAAGGCTGAACCAAAATGAAGGATTCCTTCCAAGGGCTATTGCTTACTCAGTCTATATCTGTACCTCTGTTTCTCTGTGCCTCACTTCCTGAAGGGTGTAGCGTAAGCACTGCTAAAAGTTTCCTTGTTCTAAGTTCCTGGCCAGACCCTGTTTTTCCCAGAGACTGGGGTACCTAGGATTACCTGCAGTTAACCTGGGGTAGGTTCAGACTTCACCATCAGACTTAGCACAGATGGTGGCTATACTCTGTCATTAACACTTTTCAAAATAGTGTTACTGTTGCTAGCACAGTTTTGAGATCATTAAATAAGATGTATGAAAAATCATACGCAGGCTTCCCGATAGTACGTAACTAAATAACATGCAAAGAAAGATAGAAGAAGTAGAGAGGAATCCTGTAAGACATGTAAAGAAGAAATACAAGGAAGAACACAGACATGCAACAGGGAGTGGAAAACAAAACATCTGAGAGTCAAGAAAGTAATATGATTTTCTCAAAACTTACTAGGGATCTTGAGAATGTTCAGATATGACTGTTCAAACTTTAGGTGGTCAAAGGATCTTGATTTCATGGGAAAGTGTTTACTCATTCTTAAAAACTGTTTTAAAGTAACCTCTGGTTAGATAAACAATACAAGGCAGGCAAAATCACCTTTCATTTTTGAGCCACTGAGTTCTAAGTTTTCTCTAAAACAAGGAGAGGCTGTATAAAATAAATAATAAGGAAATAGAAAATTATTAGGTATCAAAATGTAGAAGGAGAGTCTATTTACCTGTCGTGGTTTAGCCCCAGCCGGCAACTAAGCACCACGCAGCCGCTCGCTCACTCCCCCTCCCGCAGTGGGACGGGGAAGAGAATTGGGAAAAAACTCGTGGGTTGAGATAAACACGGTTTAATAGGACAGAAAAAAAGAAGGGAACAACAATGATAATACCAACAAAGGAATGTACAAGAACAAGTGATGCCCAATACAGCAATTGCTCACCACCCCGTGATCGACAGCCCGTCCCCGAGCAGCGATTTCCGCCCCCCGGCCAACTCCAGTTTATGTACTGGGCATGACGTCGTATGGTAGGGAATATCTCTTTGGCCAGCCTGGGTCAGCTGTCCCGGCTGTGTCCCCTCCCAGCTCCCCGTGCACCCCCAGCCTACTCGCTGGAAGGCCAGCACAAGAAGCTGGACTGTCCTTGGCTGCTCAGCAGCAACCCAAAACATCAGCACACTATCAACAGCTTCTCATCCCAAATCCAAAACACAGTCCCGCACCAGCCTCTGCGAAGAAAACCAGCTCCATCCTGGCTGAAACCAGGACATTACCCCTATACAAAATGAGGTTGTAAAACAAGATCAGGAACACCATATTTGATGGTGGAGAAATTATGTTTTCATTTTAGCAGAGTCTACAGAGCAGCCATCAAGCTGTACTGTTCTTAAACTATCAGCAAACTAAGTGCTAATCTAGCATTTCCAATCCGGGATCGCAGACTACATGTGGGCCCTTACTTTTGGGCATATATGGAGTATTTGTTACTTGTAAACAGCAAGCAAATATCTGTATTTATCACCCTTTTCATTGTATCAGCCTTGATTATTTGTTTTCCTAAAGAGCCAACACATATAAGGTCAACCCACATGTATTTCTTCTGTGAAGCAGATTGTCAGCCCTATCTTACTTGTAAATGTACTAATCCTGTCCTTTGGCAGCCAGTAAGAGCACTTGCTCCTGTATCTAAATACTCCTCTTAGCAGCCAAAGTCAATATTTAGGACACAGATTGCTGATTGGCTTTTTCACAGCCCCTTTCTTAGGGCTTCCAATCAGCTTTAGAGACACAGGAGCAGTGCAACTCGAAAAATCAAATGAATGGAGAAAAAAGGGGCTTGTTCTTATCACAACATTTGCTCGCTGCCTCTTCAGATAAGGAAATGCACATCACAATGTGTGTGTTGGACAGCCTCCAAATCACACCATGAATCCCTGGACTAGATCCCAGAATTTGTATCTGAGCAGGGGATGCCTGGAAAGGACATGTTGCTGGCCTTCCAAGAGGAGAAACTATTCTGTTTTGGGCAAGGCGGGGATAATGCTCAACCTGAGCAAATGTGCAGGTGGTGCCTCTGAAAGGCTTTTACAGCTTACAGTGGTGAAAGATCAATAGGTCATCTTCCTCATCTG
>NW_010554064.1:27485-50659 GCF_000687285.1 Phaethon lepturus | reverse complement strand
CCCTACAGTATCACAAAATACATGTACAAGGCAATTTGCTTTCTTTGCACAAATCTAGCAAGCCTCAACATGCCGAGGAATGAATGACGGCATGTCTTCGCTGCATTTAGGCATCATCTACAAACAAAGCCTCAACATGCCAGTGTGCCAATGCTTGTCAATCTAAGAAAGCCACCAATACTTTTAAACCACATCAAGGGTCCACCCATTTCTTAAGCTAAATGAACTGAGATAAAAAATAAGTATGCAGGGATAACAAAATTTAAGTGCAATTTAGTGGTGTGTAGAAGTAATAGAGCAGTTAGGGGAAGAGCAAAGCTTCTTAGCAGCTGTTACAGGAACAGAAGAGCCAATTAGAATTCCAGCTGCAGAGAGAGAGAAACATTCAATCTGGGGTAATAATAATAATCAGGCACAGAGAATTTTAAAGGAAGCATATTGCTTTTTGGTCCCAAATTAGATGATGTTCTTAAAGGTCAACTGCAGTGGGTAGGACTGAGCAATCAGCATTCATACTTGAAACTATAGTTCCCTTCTTTTCCTATGTCACTACCTAGCCTAGAGAAAGGGTCTCTGATGATCACTGCTGAATGTCACAGAGTTCTCACATTAGGAGCACCTTCAGTGCTTTTGAATCTCTATCCAAAAAAAAGGACGCTCACCATACTGCTAAAGAGTATGTTATACTTTCAGCACAGAAATAAGACAGTTGCATTTGGGTAGAGATGTAAAGATCCTCAGCACCTGTCACTTGGGTGATCTTTCAGTTATAGGAAATAATTTTCTCCTTTGTTAGCCAACTTCTCCACAATACCTCCTTCACCCTCTTTGGTAACAGCTGGCATAGCTTTGAGGCTCATCTAGGCTGCTGGACCAGGAAACACCTTGAGCCCTTCCAGGACAAGGGAGGCATTAATTTCCCCTTTCCCCATCTCCCAGACAGACTGTATTTTCCTTACAAAGAACTTAATGTGATTTAGCCAGAGGTTCATTGCCATGGCCTACATTAGGCAGGCCACCGGCCTGGATTTTAAGGGAAACCAAACTACCGAGAGGATTAACGTCCACTGCTTCAGCTTGATATTATTTCAGTCACCAATCCCCCATGAAACAATTTGTAATCCCCCTCCCAATTCTCATCTCAGTCCATCACGCCTTCAGTGCCTGTTTCTGCGGTGACCTTTGTCAAGGAATTCAAACAAATACAGTGTGAGAAGATGGCATGGGACAGTTATTGCCTTTTTGGGATTAAACGTTAGTATCTGCGTATGGTAGATTGCTTCCTCCTTTTCACTTCAGCACTCAACAGTACTTAAATTCTCTGTCTCCACTCTGCTATGCTAACTATCCAGTATATAAATTGGGAGCAGACTTCAGCCTACTTTGTTTAGGATCTTTAAAACCTCAGACTGATCACTGTTGATGAGACCTATTCTAGAGTCATACAACTCTGAAAGATGCCACCAAAATAGCTTTAAACAGAAGTGGGCAAAAAAGTATTAGTTTGTTTGTTTGCTTTAAGCAGATAGAGAGCAGTGCAAAGAGTATTGCAGAATTTTATCAGAACCAGGGAAATAGCTCAAAGAATGATAATTAAAAAGCAGTAGAACAAGGAAAAGTTCATTGTTGCTGGCAAGTATTTCCCATCTATAGGAATGCATGAAATATTTCAGGCTCTGTGAATAATGTCACACTAGTCACCTAGCTAACTGATGTAGGTGTTGTGGTAAATTTACAGTACAGATGTTTCTGGACTCAGGAGAGGATTTTGCGTTCAGTGGTCTATGCTTTCACTTGCAGTATATAAAGGAACCTGTCAACCCTTTGCTCAGGAGACCATACCGTTGGCATTTTGCTGTTCCTCTGTTCCACATCACTTTCCATTCTGTCTTGTAAGAGTGGTTTGAAGCAACAATCACTCCAGAATTCTCAAGTACCACTAATCTTGTTGGTTTTATTACTGAATTTATTTTTCTACTGATGTAGATTGTGATTTCTGTCATTTCTGATTTAGAGTCCCATAAGAACCCTCCCTTGTAAAACTCTAAATGATGATCTTGTCTGACAAGTTTTCAACTGTTTAAAGAGCCTTCTTTCCAACATTTTTTTTTTCTTTTCCACCATTCCAGTAATAATATTGCTTTCTACTTCTTTTACTCAGTTAGAAAAAAAAAGCCATGATTTTTTGCATCCCTTCTTATTTTCTTTCTTTCACTGAGGACCTCAGAGCTCTTGATGAATTAAATACATTTTACAGGATGCACAATGGAAAATTGAGTCCATTTCACAGATTGCTATGTTAGGGATCAAGGAAGTTAAAAGTCCATATATTAATTCTACATGTAAAAGCATGCACAGAACATTTGTCCATAGACTTAACAAAAATATTGTGTTTAAACAATTTGGACATAGATGGAGAGAAGTGTGCTGTCAAAATTCATACAAACCAACAGGACTCCTCCTACTAATTTTAGAGTTAGGAAGTATACCAAAATCAGCACAACAGCACCCTCCTCTTCAGATTTGACAAACAAACATCATTCTTGCCTCTTCCAGTTCAAGTTAATAAAATGGTGTCACTTTATAGACAACTGGTCCATCGTAATGAGCTTCTGAAATGTGGAGATCATGACTGGATTTTAGGTCAAAATTAAAGTACATTTACTGATATTATTTCCATTGATAACTCATTGTCAGCCTACAGTTCAGCATGAGATCTTAAGACAGAAATTTAAGAAAAACTAAATATGATGTCACCATAGGAAGAAGTTAGAATTAACCCAAAGCCAAGTAATTCCTGCCACAGGAAAATTGAGAAGGTAAAGTGGTTGGAGATGGAACATAGCACTTCTTCTATTTACAGTGGCATGATAAAAGGAACATTGGCTGCTGTGTGAGAGACTGTTCCTTCCTTCAGTCCCCCTGTACCCACTGCCCTTAATGGGAGAAGCGCCAACAGTGCTTTGTGCTTCCCAGGGCTTTGATATTGGCATTGAGCTACAGCCAGTTTCTTGCCTCCTGTAGGTCAGCCCAGGTAACGTTGGGTTTGCTTCCACCTTGACGCAACCCTGTGTGTACATGACCTCCACAAACAAACATACACAATATCTACTATTCCTGAATTACAGAAAACTTCTATCAGGACAAGAATATTTCACCTTCATACAAGCTAAAGACTAGATCTCACCAAAGGCTCAGGCACATTCAAGTCAGACAGGGTTGAGCTGGCTCAAGCCATGTACCTTCCTAGTGGGGCTACAGAGCTTCTGGCTTAATTTTGGCTGACAGCTGGGTATCTCAGAGAGCTGAGAGGTAGAAGATTCCTGCCTTCTCATGAAAGACTTTGTACATATATTCTTGTATGTGTTCAGTTCCTAAGGCGGAATCCAAAAGTTAGTTGTACATTGAGTGGTAGACCACTTCCAGTCAGCCAACTGGAAATCATAAATGCATCTCAACTACCATATTTCTTCCCAGTTTTAAGTATATAAATCTAGTATCTTCATCCACTTACGAACCAGATTCAGAATCCTTTCTCCAAAGTAAACACCTTGAGCTACACCTCCAAAGACAAGGTGAAGTCTTCTTTTATCTTTGTTTCCAATCAAGTGGTAAGGATGGCTCTGTCCACCCTGCATTTAGAAGTTTAGACCTTAGACCATTTATGCAAGAACTGGGAGAACTGAGGTGCAAATCCTTTTCTTGGGATGTGTTGAAAGTAATTTTTTTCACACACCTTGGGAGAATAGAACAGCAAACAGCCTGTTGGACAGAGTGGGTAAGGCATCCTTCAGAACATTTTCAGCAAGTACGTGTGGAATTTCAGGCGCTCCTCGGTTATACGGCAACTGAAAGTGGAGGCAAGAGAGAGGACTGGAGGATGACTAAACCCTGTTCCAGTTTTGGTGTGATTTAGTCTAAGATATCTAAAGCCATCTTTTAAATAAGGAGAAAATATTTCAAGAAAAATCAAAAGTGTTTAACCTCATTCTCAGAGACAGAACTAACTGGGCTGAAGGTGTAAGCTGAGTTGTCAATTAATCAGCATGTGAACAGAGATCTATGTTTGATGGCAGTTAAATGGTGTAACACTTATTCATTTGATAGAAACCTTGTCATCTGAAAATCATATAGATTTGTAGATGTCAAGGGGATGAGCACCATAAATACAATTCATACAGGGTCCAGGATCAGATCTTGCTTATACGTGCTTTATCTTGACGTAACTCTACTAGATTTTGATGTCTTATTCATACTATATAAAGTAAGATGGTTATTCTGCAACTAGTGAATCTGTTATATGTCCTACCACTTGTTAGGTAGTGCACACTGTTCCAAAGTTGTCTTTCCTAAAAATCAGTGGGGAGCTGTGCTTACAAACAGATAGCACAGTATGGCCAATAACCATGAAGGTCATAAAGATACTGATTCAGTGTACAGATTTCCTGAGAAAATCATAGAAAGGGTAGCCTTAATTAAATAAAATGAGCTAACAGTTTTGTTTCTGCATAAATGGGCAGTGCTCTAGAGATTCTTTGCTGAAATTAAATGTTTTATAGCAGTATAAAACATATTTTTGTGGTATTAAAAGATTGCTCTTAAGCCTGTTAGAACCAACATAGGTCTCCAGGCATAGATCAAGACATAGAAAATATGCCCAAAAGATGAATGTGTTGAAGATGTTAGAGAGATGATATCAAGGATTAACTGATTAACCCTATTCTATTTGTATACTTATAGAATTTCAGATAAAGAAAAACATTGGCAAAAAGCAATACCAGACATTTTTCTTTCTTTATGTGTAATTATTGTAGAACTGTTTAAGATTACTTATATGACTAACAATATAAAGACCATAAAAACAGGCATGTCTCTTAATCAGTGTTATTAGGGGAATTAGAGCTTCCTCAAAGAAAGCAATTATAGAGATAGACATAATCATTATGCTGTCTTATTTGTCTTTCAAAACTCTTATCAGTCATTTCTGTGCAATCCACCTATGTATCTCTGGGAAAATGGAGGCTGGAATCACATTTGGGACACTGAGCTTGGTGGAGATACATTCTCTCCTCTGCATACACTTTCCACTTTGTCTCTCACATTTGGCTCTTTGACAAATCAGAAACATTTACACCAAAGAATCCATTTACTTTGCCTATGTGAAGTATCATAACACAAAATACAATAAAAAAATAGACCTGGAGTATTAAACAAAGCAGACATGCAAAAAATGACTGAGGTGTTTAATCTTTTAGAAAATTACTTTGAATGGCTAGAAATTACACACCAGAGAAAAGGAAAACATGAGGCAGATATTCAACAGTCGCTTTACTTTGTTCATTCATTATCAGTTTAACAGGTTTGACAATACTTTTTTATGTGATCAGATTTTGAAATGTATTGAAACTGAAAATCAATTTGCTTTGTGGTGGACATTAGTTTCAGTAGAGCAAATGTAAATGCTTCACACCTTTCATTGATGCCTGAATTAGACCAAATTAAAGGACTTGATATGCTTGATTGAGTGGTTATATGCCACTTGTCAATATTACTGTAACAAGACATACTGAAAATCACGAATTAGTAACGCTGAAAGAGCATAAGGAATATTGCTGGAAGATATTTGGGATAATGGTATTTTGTAATGGTATAGCAATAGGTGTGGCGAATCATGAGAATCACATGCAATTATGCTTAATCTATGTTAAGAGCTTTGACCCAGGTTTCCATTAATATCAAGATGTATGCTAGAAGACAAGTCAAAGTAAAAGTAACCCAGTTTCCAGATCAGAGTGATCATATTTGATTAATCAAACTTCTGCAAATAAACAGCAGCTTCAAATAACTCATCTCTTGAACAAAACTGAGATGCTGACACAGCATCACCTGGGCCCTTAACCTTTACAACATTACAGTGAGATGGTAACAGCTCTTTTTATTCATTTTGTTTAATAATTTGTCTCACAAGGAAGTTTTCAATAATTTACAATTTCAGAATTTAAAGTGTTTGAGATTAAATACTCGCTGTTGAGTTTTTTATTTTATTTGTTATTTTTACAAGATCAATGTGATTTTTATAAATATGAAGCCTAGGATCCAACTGATTTGCACCAAGTGCTGTCTTGTGTATTTTGTAGTATTTTTATGATTGACTATTCATTCTTAATGCCATTCTCTTATTGTTATTTGAACGTAAGCACAAGTAATTGTAACTATTTAATATAGAAAATGGTGGGTTCATCATTTGGTTGCTGCTTTGGAGTATTTATCCAAAATTTTACCTGCTACTTTCTTGTGTGTGGGGTTTTGGTTTTTTTTTATGTTAGGATCCAGTATTTTAATCCCACAATATTAAATCAATTTCTTCACATGTTATTTTTTTAGGATCATGTAACTTCTCAGTTTTTTTTCAGGAGCTTTTCATGAAATCCCAAAGTAACTGTAGCAGACCATGGATAAGCCTTTAGTAAGCAAATTATAGTTTCATTGTTTTGATGGTCTGTTTCTGTAAACTCTGAAGAGACCCAGAATAAAGCGGTTGCCATGGTTTTAAGATCCATAAATAGACCTATCTGGAAAAAAATGGTTGACTTAAATGATATACTACATTTACTCATTATTTATGTTTGTGGACTGACACCAGTCTACTCATCCCATGTGAATTCTCTTTAGTTCACATAATGCAGAGCATGACAAGATATTGTTTCATACAGAAATTTTTTCTGACACAATAAAAAATGTTCACCTACCAATCCTCAACTACTTCTTTCCTTGGTACAAATAGTGTTCCAACTGAAACTCTCTATATAAAGATTGTTTTTTGATGCTTATGTAAATCTTGTCACACGGAATATCTTGGTAGAGAAATTTCTAGTGTCAAAATAGTGAGTTTTTTTATTTTACAATAAAGTTCATTCAACACATTTGATTCAAGAAAGGACAAGAATGTCTCCTGCTATGATTCCATAGTGATTTTTCTACTCAGTCCCCCAAATTAAGGACCTTGAAAAGCCTCTTGATGCCAGTCTGCTTTGATCTTGCAATCATTACCGTTGTTCAAGGCATTAGTGAGCCCTCATACACCCCGCACAGAATTTCATTCGTCCATTTCAAGAGAGATGAATTCAGATTGGAATTTGTGCAGAGAAATCTTGCTAGGAATGGTCAACTGAATGGAGGGATTATGTTTGGAAAGGATACTTTAAAAAATATTGGCTCATTTAATTCAGTCAGAAAAAACAGAAAGCAGACTGTACAATCATCAGGGTGATAAATAAGAGGGAGAGAGAAGAGATAATTTAAGGTAAAAAAAAATTGTCAACTGAACTAGTAATGAATAAACTTCCACTGGATTTTACCCATCTGAAGAATGAAATCTGGGAATTGCCTTCCACCTGGATAGTAGAACAAGCAACTTAGCTGATTTCAGCTATCTACCCTGTAACACAAAGAATTCAGTTCTATAGTTTGCAATGTCTTTTCCTTTTCTTTAAATGTTTCATTAAGGGTTACTGTTTTTTTCCTAGTAATGCTCTTTAGCAAAGAACCTAATAAAACCCATATATAGATAAAGTCCCTTACCCTCCGTCCCCTGTTCATTAAGAATCAATCTGTATTCAGGAAGGCAGAGTTCCTTCTTCGTCAGATACTGGCTTAACTGTCCTCCGGTAAGCTAGTGAAAATGCCCCTCAAAAATATAACTTTGGGGTTTTTTTGTACTTTCTGACTCCATTCCTCAGGATGCATCGTGGAGAGGTCCAACATATAATCAGAGACCCCTACTGTGTGATATGCTTGCCAGATAACCCATTTAAACCAGCTCTCTTGGTCAGGCACCAGCTTTTTTTATTATGTGAACAAATCCTCTGCTCCCGGCTGCATAGGCACACCTCTGTGAATACTAAACTGCCGGGGGGCAGAAGAACAACAGAGGGGGTTAGGGAGGTGTACCTTAAAGCTGAGAAAACTGACTTTGATTAAGATAAACAATGCCCATAATTTTATAGAGAATTCAGAAGTTGTAGGTAGGCAGATCTTCTGAATTGTCACAAAATGCACTCAGCGGCACATTTTAGGATTAGGCATTAAAGCTGGGAAGCAGACCATGAAGCAGAAAAATAAAGCAAACAATCTTTGGCCACAAAAGCATGTTTGCTTTCTTAAAGCAGTACCATATTTCACTAATTGGATTTGCTGTCTTGCAATTTTCACTCCTCAAGCAGTCCATTCAATACTAAAATGTGAAGAAAATCAGTTAATTCTAGGGCTTTTTCCCAGGTAATTTATCTTTGGCATACCTGAGTTCTTTCTGTTAAATTTTAGTTGTTTAGCACTTTGGGAGCACAGTATTTAATTGTTTTCTTATGCATGTAGATCTTAAGGTCAGCTTAACATTGTGCATTAATGTCAGATCAATTTAATTGAAATTAAAATAAATATAACTATCTGATAACAATAACATTAATTGTCACAGTTCAGGGTAAGCTGTGGTTTTTTGATTCACCCCTGTGTCCCTGTGGATGTCCCTTTCAAGAAACAAGTCCGTACCATGCACAATTACATTCCATGATGTACTGTGTCTGGCTGAGAGGGAGTTAATTTTCCTCATAGTCCATATGGTGCTGTGCTTTGCATTTGTGGCTAAAACAGTGTTGATAACACAGCAACATTTCGGCTTTTGCTGAGCAGTGCTTGCACAGCATCAGGGCTTACTCTCCAAAGCCCCCTCCTGTCCAAAGGCTAGTAGGTTGGGAGTGGGCAAAAGGTTGGGAGGGGCACAGCCAGGACAGTTGACCCAATCTAACCAAAACGATATTCCATGCCATATGACATTGTACTCAGCAATAGAAGCTGGGGGCAAGGAGACAGATGCGGGTATATCCATGGTTATGGTGTTTGTCTTCCCAAGCAACCACTACACATATTGAGGCCAAGCTTCCCAGGGAATGGCTAGACATCTGCTTGTCAATGGGAAGTAGTGAATATTAAACTGCCTTTATCTCAGTCCATAAGCTTTTCCATCTTATTTCCTGTCCCTGTCCTGTTGAAGAGGGGGAGACAGACAGCAACAGGCTGGGAGTCCGGCAGCTAGTGAAGGTAAACCCACTACACAGGACTGATCCTGTTTTTATAGTAACAGGTTACAATCACAGAATTATGTAGGTGGGAAAGACCTTCAGCTAATCCAACACCCCTGCTCAAAGCAGGTTCCCTTACAGCAGGCTGCTCTTAGACTTCTCCAGTTCAGTTTTTAGTATCTCAAAGGATGTAGATCCCACAGCCTTTGTGGAAACTGGTTCCAGTGTTTGACCAACTCATGGTGAATTTTTTTTCCCTAATATTGAGTCAGAATGTCTCATTTTCCAGCTTGTGTCCATTACCTCTCATTCTTCCTCTAACAGCCTAGCTCCTTTTTCTCTGTTTCCTTCTGTTAGATAGTTGAGGGCAGCATTAAGATCCCCTTTGGAGCTATATCTCTCCAGGCTGAACAAGCCCAGCCTCCCCCAGCCTCTCCTCACAGGGAAAGTGCTCCAGCCCCCCATCAAAATTGCTCCACTTTATTGATGCCTTTCTTGTACTTGACTAAGACCTAGGTTACAACACTTCAGGGGAGACTGCACTTTCTCAGTATGTCTGACTACGTTCAGGTACCTGCAATCTTTCTTTTTATGACTCAGATACAAATCATACATAGATACATAACAGCCTTCTTAAAATGGAAGTATTAAGCTATTGTAACAAAGGGACAGCATTTCCTGAAAGAGCAGCTGGCATGCTCATCTATCTTAAAATCTTTTGATCTCCTGATGATAATGAAGCTACTTGTAACTTCTTCTGGTCCCACAAGGTCCTTGTCTCAGCTGGTTGTTCCAAGATAATTACTCTCCACGGAGCAAGTGTTCATTTTTAGACCTGCAGGAGAGTTCTTTTGATCTCCTGAATGCCGGGAACTTCTCCTGTCCTGCTTCAGAGCAGATTTTCAGCTCAGTGTTTTCACAGGCAATGGTACCCAAATCTCTCTTGTTTCCTGTGGTCTGACTTAGCTTGAACCAACCTTTTTGTGTCTTTAAAAAAACAAAAGAATCTCCTCATCTACTAAACAAACACAATCATTAAGAAAATGTATCAATAATCAGCTCCATATACTGACTGAATCAGTTATTGGAGCAGCACTTCAAATACATCACTTGAGTCTTCCGAGCAGAAGAACGGAACAAATGCTTTAAGGAATTTCGCAGATCTCCTTCTGGGTTATAAACCAGGATGAAATATTAGTATTCTCTTTTATGTGAATTCCCACAGAAGACACCAAGTTAGCAGTTTGGTATTAGGTCTCTCACACGTGGGAAATGTTTCCTAAGCAGCTGAGCACAGGTGCCCTCCCTGTGGCAGGCTGCCATCTCCCCACCCAGTCCAAGGATGCTGGAAGGTTGCTGTGAGCCCTCTTGAGGCCAGAAGGTAAAGAAAGCAGATCACAAAACCTCCCAGCGCTGCTTTTTAATGTGAAGGCTCAGTGCCTTCCAATAACCTGACCTGAACACTCAGAAATTATTACAGAGGAGCTCCAAACATGTTATATCAGCCGATCAAAATTATTTAAGGAAAAAAAAATATCAAATATGAGGTTTCTTCTGATGTTGCTCAAAAGGCAGAACTGCTTCTTTTATTTAAAAGCTAGTGCTTTTTTATGAAGCTTTGTGCTGTGCTGACCTATCTCTGCAAACACGACATATACCAATAACTAAATACTAAATGCTAAATATTAAATACTAAATAGCAAATAACAAACAACAAATACTTAATATTAAAAAAAACCCTTCCTTGGGACTTATTTAAACAAAAAACATCATTCAGAGCATGTATTTATTCAAAGGTTTTGGTAGTGATGGAACTGCGTTCAGCAAAAAGAGTGCCCTCACAGACCAGCTTGGAGCTTCCAAGCCTCACATTAAATAGATGCTACCCTACCCAAAAAGAGGTGTTATGAAAATGGTCCTCTGAACTGAATGCAAGTTACCACCCTTATCAGGTCAATAAAATGGATGAATTTATCAAGCCAAAGGCACAAGACATTGTGACAGAGTGTTCTGAGCACCAGCACTGCTCCTCCTTGCTGAGGTAAGATTGCTATCACACAGAAACATTTTGAGCTGAATATAAAAATTCAGAAATTAGGTCTTTTTATTTCAGGAAGGCAACACAGTGCAGGCGCTGTGGTCTGACCAGCAATTTTGCATCTGACTGCGTATTCAGACAGATCTGGGTGATATCTTTGATAGATTAAACATGCCTAATTCATCTCTGAAAGGATGAGATCCAAACAGTCTGAAACAACAGACAAGTTATCTGCATTTCAGGAAGCTTAGCCTGTGGGAGGACAGGAAAGAATAGAAACAATGACATAACCTTACTTGATCCTTTTGTGGACTTCTATAAAAAGTCCAAAAAAATTTATGTGGATACCATGACAACACACACAAATGAACTCTGCAGACTTAGAAAACAAGCTCATGAAATATTCTGAGACAACAGTTGACGGTATGGCTGAGTAAGAAGTCTTTTTGATGAAGCCACTTTTAACTGTGTTTCTCAGTTCACTAAAGATGCTGATTAAGTTTTCTGTTGACTGTACAATGAAGATAAAATGAGAGACACTGTATTATCTGTAGCACTAGAAGAATCTTCTAACTGATGTGGTTTTGCTGCCACTTGGATCTACTGTAAAGTATAGCTTTCTGCACGTCTGTAATATTAAGCAAACTTCAGAGGAGATTGCATCTTGTAAATTGTTTAACACATGTTATATAAATACTTATCTAAGGACAGGTTGCTTGTAAAATCACATGGAATAATAGAGATATTGCATCACAAAGTTTAGAGTTTCATAATGATTATGCTGGCTGGCTTTGTTTGCCAAAGCAGACATCAGTGAGAACAGTGTCAATGTTAAATAACTATGTGTAGGATAACACACTAATTCCCATCTAAATTGTGCATTCGTCTACTGGAAATAAGTGAGGAGTAAATAGATCTGAGCATGCAACTGAGTCAGGATGATTATGAGTGACCAACACAGCATAGCTGTTAAAAAGTAAATGTAGAAAGGTAGTCTTAGGATGCGTAACGTATTCATATACAAAGTACAAGTAAAACCTCATCTGCAAGATTACCTGATATTCTTTTACACTCACATTCAAGAAAAAAGAAAACATATGGAAACAAGCATGGATAAGATCCTTCAATGGAAGATAAAAACTTAAAAGAATATGCTTTGTATAAGGAAGGAGATGTGATATGACTGATTGTGACTAACAGAGAAGGAACAGAGCTATTAAAGACCAATGCTAATGTAAGATCAATAGGACATATGTATGTCTGCATGACTGCAGGCCAAGCACACCCTTCTCGTGCTGTTTTCCTCCAAAAGATGCAATTCTCTGATTGTGACCTTCCTGAGTATTTAAACAAACATCTTCATTAACTTAAGTAAGCTTATATTTCCAAAGTTAACTTAAGAGTCATGAATAATATTAACTTTGTTGACTTATCAGGAGGTTGAGCAGTTTGGAAGACAATGGGAGGTTCTGGAGAAAGATTTAAGAGAAAAAAAAGGATCAAGTAGTGAATTACTGTTTTAAAATAAAAATTGTAAATACCAAGGTCACAGAAATGGTTCCTTTTATGTATTTTGTTATTTTTCAGTCACTGATACAGAATATCTTCATTTTCTATATCATTTATAAATAACACAAAAACTATAATTCTTCATACCTACTTTTAGTTTACATTTTTTGAATCTGAGTAATGTACCAAGCTTCTATACGAAAATAATCTAATTCACAGATTCAAAAGTTGATATTCACTGCAGCTGATATTCTGGTACTTCTTGAAGACAAATTCCTATTCTCCTGTTGGAAAAGTTTTATACTTTTGAATTTCCATAGATTTTGTTACTTTTGTTCCTGTCTCACACATGCTGAAGTGAGAGGGAAAGTGGACCCTTCAAGTCCACACACACTATGAGCATGATAATGAGTTAAGGTCCCTCAACAATCTTCTTTTCATCAGATATCAATTACAAAATCACGTAGTAAATATGCAATATGTTTACTTTTTCAAAGTCTTGCTTATTCCAGAAATTTAAAATATATATATATTTAAAAGGTATATTATACAATACATGCAGTCATTTGAAAAAAGACAGAATCACAGAATTACAGAATCACAAAATGCTTGAGGTTGGAAGGGACGTCTTGAAGTCCAACTCCCCTGCTCAATCTGAGTCATGTAAACACACTACTACACCTAGACTCATTATTTAAATAAAAAATAGTCTATACTGTTTTAAAACCTTTATCCTTTCTGTAAGTCCAGGAACAATATGCATTTCTAATCACATAGATAATCACAATTAAGATGACAGATAGTCAATGGTGACATTTCTGTCAGCTCTGAGTGGCCACTCAATTTATGATCAGAGAGTCATGAAGTCTTTCAGGCTGGAACAGTCTCTAGCCCAGCCTCAAACCAGGATCAGCTATGGGGTCAGACCAGGTTGCTCATGGCTTTATTCAGCCAGGTCTTTAAAACCTCTAAGGACTGAAACTGCACAACCTCTCTGGCCAACCTGATCCAGTGCTGGGCTGTTCCCATGGAGAAAAGTTTTCTTTTTATATACAGCATGAACCTCTTTTGTTTCAACCTATGACATTGTCCCTCATCTTCCCACCATACACAACTGTTATGAGCCTGTTTCTGTCTCCTTGATAACCTCCCAGTAGGTAGTGGGGCTGCTGTTAGACCTCCCCAAAGCCATTTCTTCTCCAAGATAAATAAGCACAGTTCCCTCAGCCTCTCCTCACATGGCAAGTGGATCTGGCCCTGACCATCTTGGTGGCCTCCACTGAGCTTGTTCCAGTTTATCAACATTTGTCTTGCATGGGGGAAGTTGAGAAGGGAATGAAACTTAAACACTGTATTCTAGATGAGGTCCAATGAGAGATAAGTAAAGGGGTATAAACATATCTTCAATCTATAATGTTGAACGCTGTGGTAAAGTTGAGGTAATTGACATCCACCATTCTCTCCCTACCCTTACATCCAGTCATTTTATTACAGACAGCAATCATTGTTCAGGCATAATTTTTCCTTGGGATATCCATGCTGACTGTTCCCATCACTTTCTTCTCCTTCAGGTGCTGAGAAGTGTGTCCCAAAATGGCTCACTCCATGATTTTCTCAAGGACTGAAATGAGACTAACCAATTGGCAGTAATTCCACAGATCATACTGCGGACATTTTTTGAACATGGGACAATTACCATGTGCCAATGTTTCTTAGACTTCTGCATTAGGAAATTAAAATTATTTGGAGATATGCAACAATCATATTTAAATTCACTATCCATCAGATCTTAAATGTGTCTACACATTTGAGTCACTATTACACCCTACTTTTTGTTATACGGTTCCTTAGTTTGATAAATGTCCATAAGGTGGAAAAAGCTACAAATGAAACTTTCTAAAATAGCATTATAACTTGTATAGGATAGAGCAATTTACACCTTTTGGGTCACTTTTTAAAATATATATATTTATAACTTAAGTACTTTCTTCTCTTTCCATGTTCCAGGAAGATATTTCTAGTTGCCTAGGATTGGACCGAGAGACCATTTAAAGTCAAAGTTGAAGTCAATAGTTGTTTTTCTAATGTTTTTGACGGATTTTGAGCTAAGTGTCAAATCAGATATGAATTTATTTGACAAAAAGTACACAGTTTAACCTAAGACATAAATGGCAGAATGGCTGTTAACGATAAGAAATGTGTCCAAGAGTTGCATTCTCTTATCACTCTCTTCCTATCCATGTGTATATCTAAGAAATGATGGTGTGCACAAGCTCTTGAAGAAATAGGAAGGCCAGTAACCTGTGTTAAAATGATGTTGCACTTTCTCTAGTGCATTCACGTTTTCTCAGTGACTAAGAAAATATTATTCTCTTTGGACATTGTCTCTGTTCACAGTTATAACTTCAATTACCTCATCTGGATTGCATTCATCAGTCTATTTTGTTTTCAAGAAGTGTCTTCTGTCTACTTACTCACTGAGTAAAACAAACCCCAAAAAACTAATATATCTCAAACAAAATCACATTTCAAGAGCCTTACATTGCAGGTTCTCTTCAAAGGAGCAGCTATGAGAGGCAGTGATTTTTGATAGGTGAGCATTTGATCAACTGTCAGAAAGAGAAATTGCATCAATACCAACCTGTCCTAATAGTCTGACATGCACTGACATTTTTCACAGCACGCCAGTGAGGGTTGTTGCTTTTTTCATAGATTTATCCCTTTCAGGCTGGCAACAATGAATCAAGAAAGCTGTGTAGACAAATCTCTGCTGATGAGGTGAGTGAGCAAGGTGTATGAGGAAACCATTAGTGCAGGAAAATCCTACAGTGTAGACCAGGCTGTGGTCTTTTCTTATCTGACTTCTGATAGGGCTGGAGAACAATTTTTGACAGGGTTGCTCAGTTTACAGGGCTGTACAAAAGGGCTTCCTCCTATGAGTGGTGGCTCAGTAACCACCCAGTGCTTTCTCTGTCAGCAGTGCATGACATGGTGGGTTTTGTGCTGTGGGACTCTTTCAGAATCTTATTTTCCTGTGTCCCTTCTTAACTCTCTCAAACAAAATTGTTTGAGGTTTTTTTTTTAAAGTCCTGTGACCTAAAAACAACTGTTGAACAGGATAACCTCAGAATAACCATGAGAAGTGGCTTTTTCATTAAAACAACTGCAATTCCCTGCTACTTGTATAAGTTTATTATTCCATTATTGATGTTGGCCAAGATCCAGGCCCATTGTACCATTTTACAAAGTGTGTTGCAAAGTGGTTTTGCTGCTACGATAAAGGGCATCTGTCAAACCAATTATGCAAAGCAAGTGATTGACTGCAAAATTACATAAAAAAATGAATTAGGATTTTTCATATATTTATACAAGAAATGCCAACACGAAATATACATTTATTTTGTAGTAGGGATACTACATTACCACTACAACAGGAAATTAGATCCCTGTGTCTGTATCAGAATGCAATTACCGTAATATAAAAACCATTTTTACTGTTTTGGCCAATACCGCAGGTACTGTTAACAATGTCACACAGAATGAGATATGGCTTATTCAAAGCCATATCTAAACATATGGCTTGTTTAAAGCCATATTCAAGCCATTTAGACACGGCTTATTCAAAGCCATATCTAAATACAAGTCCAAAAGGATCTTCTTGCCCTATCAGTTTTATCAATGGGCCAGTATTCTGGTCCCCTTTTTCATACTGGATAACAAGATGTTCCATGTATGACTTCACTGATATCAGTAGAACTTCTTGGGGTTTAAAAAGCATTGATTGCGATGGGATTCAAATCTCTCTTTCCATAAACTCCTCAATCAAGCTCTTGCCTGCACTACAGACATCTACATTTTGGTGAGGATCCAGTGAAGTCAGCTGGTAAGTTGAAGTTTGAGTTCAAGCGAGCCAGAGAAAATTTAAGAATTCTTTGGTACGTGTTGTTGGATTTCAGAGGTACTGAATAAGGAGATTATGGAATCTCCGTCATCAAAGTTATTTAAGAATAAATTAGACAAATCCTTTTGAAAAGAGGGAAAGATATTTTATCTGGTCTTGGGACAGGCTGAAGGACAAGATAAATCCCTGAGGTCACTTCTAGCCCCAATGTTTATGATTCCATGACATGTGACAGGGGGGCATAGGTCTATGTCATTCACATGACTGAAATCCGAATCAAAACCTCAGGTTTTGTCCTGAATGATTAGCTTGGGGAGAAATGTGATACTTTGTTTTATAATTGCAGGACTGGTTTTGCTATATACTTTCTGAAAAGGACGAATACTTTCTCATCTTCCCTGGACTATAGTTTATGAAACACAGCATTTTTTTAGATGTTTGGGATGTATTTTCAGGGGGTTTTAAATAGAACTTCAATAATCTTCTTGCCACAAATTCAGATTATGATCATTTTCTCTTTCAATATCCATATCAGCTGGAGTCATACCAATAAAAATGCCATTTAAATATCTTTTCCTTAGGCAATAGGAAATACAGGGGAAAAAAAGGGATTGAAACAGTTAGCAACATGCAGAACGTCTAAGACTCTTAAAGATGGGAAAAGCCACTTTAAAAGAGCACTAATTTTTGGCATTACCTCTTGGTGTATATTTCATAAATCTG
Organism: Phaethon lepturus; assembly: GCF_000687285.1. Classification (NCBI taxonomy): domain Eukaryota; kingdom Metazoa; phylum Chordata; class Aves; order Phaethontiformes; family Phaethontidae; genus Phaethon; species Phaethon lepturus. The sequence goes on along the minus strand of NW_010554064.1, from coordinate 33,411 downwards.
AATTAAACACCTAAAATCTCTGTAAAGTAGATGAGGTGGTACAGGCATGTTTTCACAGCTTCTACATACTGAGCGGAAAAGCTTTAAGTGCTGGAATGGGAGCATCTGAAATGCTGCCTACCAGAGCTATTTCCACCGCTGGGATTCTCTGACCAGAAACAGTTGTTGGATTAAAGACCGCACGCTGTCATCTGGATGATTCATATCTTTGTAAAAGATGATAAGCCCATCTACAGGATGTACCTAACAACACTTGAGTAGTAGTAGATTATTTGCCAGGAACTGAGACACATGTGGTATGTCATTACATTGTTTGTAAGTCCTCCTACATCTGAAACCTTTCCAAACCACATCTTTTTCTCCCTGCCTGTGTTATTGCCCTAAACATCAGTCCACCAGTAAGTCTACCCGTTTACCAGGTATGCTCCAGTTCTCATGAGGGAATGCGCAGCCAAGATTATAATTTCATGAGGGTGAGAGAGAACAGTCCTGGGTTCTGGTTTCCACTTCTAACGCTGTTTATTCATCTGCCTTTGAAAGATTCCTTGACACTATCTTTCAGCAGTGCTGAAACACAGCCCCAGGATTTCCCTCTTCCAGTAAATATACGGATTTCAAGTAAGCCCTGATTGGAAATAACTTCCTGCTCACTTTTTGCCTTTCAGGACTTACGAACCTTGCACTCTTTGCTGTACCATGTTACATCTACAACAGGGAGGCTAGAGAAAATGTCTGTCTCAGCCTTTAACTTGGCAGAAAAAGATGTTTTTAAGGGGGTAGAAAACACATTTTGGATTCCCTAATGCTCAAGAGGTCAGTGAATGCAGCTCTTTAATTTCTTGTACAAATATAAAATAAATTAAATAGTAAAAGACTGACCTTCTCCACTCTCACACACAGTTCTCCTTACTATCAGTGGGCAGCACTACCTCCCCTAATGGTGCTTTTAAATTAATACAGCCACATTTCACATTTACTGCTGAATTCAATATGGTGAGTGTTTGTAAGGTTTCTTCTGAGCATTCTTAGTCCTCAGGCATTGGAATTCCTACTTTTGTGAATGCTGAACAAGCCTCAATGTTAAACAGATGGCAGGACACTGTTGAGCAGAGGTGGCTTTGTCACCACAGGACTTGAAGCCCTGGGGTACTTTACCATCTTAACCTTTAACTCTTACTTGCTCAGGCACTTATCTGGGTAGACAAAGGATTTTTTTGTGGATATAATTTTTGGACTCATATTCTTAAATTCCATCAAAGTTGCACTCCAGTTGGCCAAGCACTTTTTTCAGACCTGGCCATTTTCCAAGTAAACATGAAATATGAAATAAAAAATTCTGCCAGTCATACATATCCACTATTATTAGAGGCTCATCTACATCCCTGAGTATTTCTGGCTTCTTGGGTTTCTGTCACACAGAATATTAAAACATAAATGTTTAAAAAATGAGGCATTTTATTAAAGTTATTTACAAATGCTAAACTCTGATTTCTTGCTTTTTTGGTTATGTCATAACATAACATGACCCATATAATAAGTTGTAATAAGGCTGGTCTTGCACGTTGAGGGAAAACAGTGCATCCTTCAGAACGTATCACTTTAGAAATCGCCTCTTGGAAGATGTTATTCTCTGGATAAAAACGAAAAAACTTTAGCCACAGTGAAACAGTCATCCAGGCTTATTTTACTAGGCATTGTGCTCGGCTTTGGAAAAAAGCAATGTTGCAGCTTTGCAACAAGCATTTCTCTGGTTTGTGGTTTCTAAACATGTACAGCAGTACATAGTGCCTTCTCTAAATTAACTTTGTTACAAGGAAGGGAAAAAAATGGAGAACATGACAACTCACTAGCAAACCTCCAAATGACCACTTAGCACATGTATGGGACATGATCAAGCAACTGCAAAGGTCATAGACCTTTAAGGTATTTTAGTGATCGCTAAATCTGGCCACTGACATAACAAATGAACTGAACATATAAACCTATCAGTCATTAATGTAAAACTCGTACTATATGCCTCAATACCTGTTCCAGCCCCACAATCTCTGCAATACTTGGATTTAACAGCAGTAATAGCTGTAGCCATCTGATCTGATAGACAATATTAAACACAGATATTCTTTCATTGGGATTAAATTTGTGGAGGAAATACATTATGATATAAACCAAAGATTATCAAATTTTATGTATGTGCTTCTTGAAAAAATACTTTGTTTTATATACAGCTATGGAAACATGGTATTGCCAAGAGAGAATGTTGAGTGAGAAGACAGGCACTAGTTTTCCAAGTGTTTCACAGAAAACTAACGCTCCCCTGTACGGAAGTCCCTGGACTACCTCATCCCTCCATCATCATGAAGTCTTTTGGGTTGAAGGATAGGGAGATCCATGAGTTTAGCTTGCCTCACCTCAAAAAAACCCTGGCCAAAGTTCTGCTGCTTAGACACTTAAACCAGAAAATATTGAAGCCATACAGGTTCAAAAATCTTTAATTGCTTTGCGTTTTTTGAGTGAAGAGAAGATTGAAGGTAAAGTATTCAAGACAGCTAATAAATCTGGCTTATAACTATTGTTTCCTTAGCCAGGAAGCAATTTTAAATGAAAATGAAGATGGAAGAAAAAAGATGGGTTTTAAATGTCCGTATATTCCTTTGAGCTATGAGTCCCTGTTCCTAAATATATTTTTATCCTACTATCTTCCCGCACATTAGTTAAAAGCAGATTATTTTAAAAAACAAGCAAAGAATATTTCTGAATTTTTTTAACTCAATTAAGGGACAAAAGGATACGATATAATTTATTTGATTGTTCAAAGGCCAATCAAATAGGGAATTCCAAATATTCATGCCAAAATCAGAATAGTCTTAGTCCAAAATTGTTCATGTGAAAGCTTTTGATACAAAATTTTGTTCCAACAATGTGAGTAACCAAACACAATAATCATAGTCCAGCAATTTCGTAACAGGACTGCACCAGTTTTGACAAATACATTATTCATAACGAACCATTAATTGAAGTACCACATTAGCAGTCAGTCAGTTCTGCAGCCATGTTAGATGTCACAGCAAGATTTCTGTGTTTATTTTGCTGTATAAAATCTTATTTGTTTTGATTGTTTTAATACTAAGAAATACAGAAAATGGCATTACCTAATAATGCATAAAAATATTCACAATTTCAAATAGAGAAAAAAACTTCCTTTTTCATCAGTAATTTCATATTTGGTTTACAGGACAGATTCTCCTTTCATTTATTGCACTCCAGATTCATGATTCTCTTTTCCTAGATTGAAACATTGAAGAAAATGTAAACTCAAATTACAATCTGAGTAGGGTCAGAACTCCCTTTTATTGAAGCAGTCTTTCTGAAACATTGGATGGTAGTGTGATACTTATCAAACTATAATTATCAACGGGGAAGAACATCCTACTTAGCACTTTCTAAATGCAGCTTGCTTAGATAGGAGCATTAATAACAGTATCAGCAGCAAAACCCCTGGCACTGTGCTAGGTTGGGTACATGCACAGAAGGAGACATTTGGCTGCTCAAACAGGATTTATGAATATCTTTGGAGTAACTTGCATATTACTAGTGGGATGCTTATCACAGCTTGAGAACTCTGGCCCAGGCCCATCTTTATATTTGGATGACACTGGTGTAAGAGTCACCTTAGTCATGTCATGAGACAGAGGCAAAGACTATGTCTCTGACACCTAGTGCCCAACTGGGTATGCAGTCCTCGCCCATTGCAAGTGTAGAGCAAAGTGTGTCAGCTTAAACATCTCTGCTGAGCTGAGTAACTGAATTATTCTGGACCAGGTGTGCACCCCCATGGTTATGGATATGGCAAAGGGGAGGCTTGTATTAGGCAGTGAAATATTTGTGGCATAAATATGCAAATCTACCCTACTATTGGGAAAATTTAATAGAGGTGATAATGATCATCATCTTCGTTGCTCATATTGCTTAAAAAAACCCCAACACTTGAGTGGGATTGTTATTGCATTTTAATTGCTATTTATGAGTTTTATTGATTTTATGCTGACATACATAGAAGACAAAGTAGATACACTCTAACTGCTAACATTTAAAACAGAAAATAATGGTTGTTAGCTGCAAACTAGGGTATATTACAGCATATCAGGAGATTTCTTTGTTAATTATTTTTTGTCTTAGCCATGTTCAGAGATCATTCATTGCCTTCTAAATTTTCAAGTTTATTGTAGACCAGTCCAAGGTTATATAACTCTCCAAAGATAATTATTCTGTGTACAACATTAGCTAACAAGTAATTATAACTACTAGCTCCCAGCTGGTAAAATGGTTAGGAAATTCATACATTTGGACCTGTCAGTTTAGGTTGAATTATTTGAGAAAATGCCTGACTTAAGAGAGTGCCAAAAGAGAGTGATTCAGATACAAATAATTGTATAGGATGTGCTGCTTTTGAAAAGGAATAATCATAAATGTAAATATTTTAAAATTCACAGTTCCCACATTAATTTATCTCAGAATATGGATTTGAGAAAACATTATACTGATAACATTTTGATAAAGTACTGAAAGCTCAACTCTCAGAGTACATGCCAGGTGGCAGAGGAGTTACACAGTTTGCATTTATTTTTAACTAAATTATTACTTTGAAGTGAATAATTGTATAGTCATCTTAGATACCAAAGGAAGCCTTTTCTAATCATGCTTAATATCCACTTACTTTCAAAATAATGGAAGTCTTCTCATTTAAGCAGTTCTGCCTTCAAAAACTTTCTTCAGTACATTAGATATTGTTGTTTGGTTTTTTTCCCAGGAGTTTTAAAAGTGTTAGGACACTATTTTCCTAACTCCTGCATTACAAACTAATCAATAGCCAGCTAGAAAATGAGAAACTAAGTACCAAAGAAGGAAGGATCTTCAAGATGAAAAAAAGAGTAGGAGCCTGGTAACTTGATGTTCTGTAGACACTAAAAAAACACTGGAGCAGGAACTTGAGAATGGAGTTGTTAAAATGATTAAGGTGATGTTTTAGCAAAAGATCTAGTACTGATTTTAGCCCAGAACACATAGCTCAGAAGAAATGGAAGTCATCATCACTCTAAGTGATATGAGAGGCCTTTCAGCTTTGGGATGTTTAATGGGATCAACAATCATTGCAGCAGAACAGGTAGTGCCAGAGAATAATCCCAGTTAGTACGCAGAGGTCAACAGGCATCAGATCTCCCCAGGAGCTCCACAGCTATGTACAGCTACCTGCATGTCACTCAATGCCTTTACACATCAAAGCCAGGGCTTGTATGGGCCCTTCGCCATTCTTCCACTAGGTAATTTCACCGGGATTTTAAAGTATGTCATATTTATTTGGATTTTTTACCAAGGTAAATGGGACTGGACTGATAGGCTAAGAAGCAACCTCAGCATTTTTGCCACAAAACACAGGAGCATATGACAGCATTATATCATGAGATGTCACTTTTCCAGAAGGCAACCAGAGAAAGGTGGAAAGCCAATGAGAACACTAAATTTAAGAATGTGTACTCATAATTGTTTTCATTCTTCTAGTACCTGCAGAATTGCATAGTGTCTTTTGAAATTACAGAAGTTAATATTAAGTACATTTTCTGCACTAGAAGAACTCTCCTTGCTAGTGTTATTTATTGCCCCAAAACACCTTCTTTGCTTTATCAGTTCTCCCCCTGTAAGCTCAGAAATGTTTCTTGTTGTACTATAACTCCATGTTTTTTCCAGCCCTCTCCACAAAGAGTTTTGGGGTTTTTAATGCCCTTGTGTCACGTAATTCTCCTGCACATTACATTTTAGAAGAATGAAAAATCTCCTCTGCCATTTAGGGCAGTATCTTGAATAACTTCATCCCAACAGAACCTGTCATTTTAGAATAGACATAACTACAGTATCAAAGTATTTTTCCTGC
>NW_010554064.1:0-27454 GCF_000687285.1 Phaethon lepturus | reverse complement strand
GCTGAATTTGCTTTCTCAATCTTCAGAGAATTCACCTTTACTCAGAAAAATAATTGAGTCAGCTGAACTATAAAAAATGCTCATCTTTCATGGGCAGGTTGATGCAAACCTGGTGGGCAACCTTTACCTAACATGTTGTGGTTGTTACGAAAAAAAAAAAAAAGAAAGAAAAGCCTTTTTGCCTGAGACATTTCATGGTTTTGTTTGTTTATTTGTTTGTTTGTCTTGGTGATAATTACAAAATACACATTTAGCTCTCACTGTCCATACTTCTTCATAGAAGTATATATGCCTCTGTATATATCATTTAGCATTGTGTTGTAGTAGTTCTATACCCATTCCTTAAGTGCTTCTTAGTTCCACTGGGTTGAGCTTTCAAGTCTTTTTTCTTTGATGCACCTTCTAGTTGTTGGTTCTTGTAAAAAGCGACTTAAAAAAACTGTGTTAGAGCTATCATACCACAGAAAGGCTCCAACATACCAGCAGATACATGCTCATACACTATGGGAGTTACTGATCCACTCAAATTAATTGTGTCCTTTGCTTTACTTCCTCCTTTAAAACATGGCCAATGACAATGTCAAATCCATCTGGCTAAAGTTTTGAGCTGTTTTCTAAGGAAGGTCTTGCAGTAGTCACCAAACTATTCTCCTAGTGCCCTAGCTATAACTGAACCAACCTGTCACCTACTCCTCTCCCTTTCAGAAATGATCTCCAAAGGAATATGTGTAAAGGACAATCACATCACTGCACTTTTACCTGGTTCTGATCCTGAAAAGAGACGTCTATTTTTTCTCTATCCTCTTGGTCCTTGAATTCAGCTGTTTGAGCTATGTACAGTTCATAAATTATTGTACAGCTCACTGTATGAAAGTAACACCATTATCAGCAGATAAGTAGAGCCAGCTACTTAGGGCCACATAAAATTTTTAAGATCCTTATTTACAGCAGAAAATTATTTTTAGTGAAATCAATAGAAGGAGAGCTTGTAATGGGATCTTCATCCTCTTTTAAATTCACTGCTGTCCATAGAGTTTGCTAGAGTCAGTCTCTGATAAGGCTATCCCATAAACAGCTGGCAGGCAAGAGGCAATTTCTATCAATACAAAATTTGTAAAGGGAAGCCAGAGAGTCATTTAAGCCAGGAACAGAAGAAGATTTGAAGCTTTTAGCTCCCTGAAAAATTTTATATTCTTGGTGAGACCAGTGAATCTAACACTGACTCACTAATAACGTGTAAGGTGATAACTCAGCAGAGTATCACTGCACAAAGTAATATGTCTTCACTCAAAATGTCTTCTGAATATGAGAAATCTAAGAAGTATAAGATGGCAATCTAGGTGGCAAAGCATGGAGCACATTTTGCTGAGGAAACTTAGAAGTCCTGGTGCTGTGGTTTGTGAACCCACATTCACCCTGATAAACTCTTATTGATGTAACTAATCATACCTAACCCATCAACTTTACTATCAATCTAGCTTTGAGTTTAGAGCTAATAGAAAAGTTTTTCTGGGATGATTATAGCTTCTAAAGACACAGCTTATTTTCATGGCATGAAAAAAAACTTTAAATGAGTACAGGACTCTATTCCGTTAATATGCAGTTTTCCTGAGCAAGCACATTTTCACTTAGGCTTGGTTTCACATACTATGTTTTTAGCCAAGTTTGTAACCTAATTGTTTGAGTGGAACACAATTAGGTATTTCACTTGAAAGGGGCAGCTGTTAGTTCAACACAAGGCTTCCCCAAAGAGTGTTAATGTTGCTAAGGACAGAAGCTTTCCTTTAAAAGTCAAGAGCAAGGAAGATACATAACTGAAAAGGAGTTATTTCAATGCTTTAAATAATTTATTTGAGGTTTACCCATATCAGTGTATCTGGTTCACTCATTTCAGATAACAAAGCACATCCCTAGTCCAGCACCTGTGGGTGTCATTCAGACATTTTAGTGCAGTATACTATGAATATTTTCTAAAATTGATGAAGAATTCTTCTCCTGCCGCAGCAGAAAACTATTCTGTTACTAAAAAAAGGGAGATGCATTCAGTCATATGTTTAGAGCTTTCAGCTGAATCAGTTGTTAAATAAGCATAATCTGTAATTTTCACTCTCTGGTGGTTATTCCAGCTTAAAAAACAACCAATCCATCATAGTGTTTGGAGAAAATACACAGTAGAAGGCGCAGGGATGGTGCCTGAAGCTGCTTTTAGTTCTGAAGTAAATTCAGAAGCTGCCTTCTGGATTTCCAATATGTGTGACAAAAGAGAGAGTTGGAGACTGCAACAGGCTGGATTCTTTCAGCTACAACTAAAAAGGATCTGAGTCACTTTGTACCATTTTGACTTCATGAAACCTGTAGCATGCTGTCAGCCTACACGGAAGTCCAGCCTTTCATCTGAGTAAATCTCGCTGCAGCAAATGAGCCAAGTCAAGGTCATGATGTAGGGGGGAAATCTTGGATTCGAGGTCCCACATGGAGCTTCTCTTTTGGAGCACACAGAAGATTACTCTTGTGCTAGATAGCACATACAAATGGGAGGTAAAGTAATATGTGAGGGTTAGCGTTAACATCTGTAAAGGTGTTACAATTATGGAATATTTCACACAGTGCCATCAGCAGCCATCTTATAGGTATAAAACCTTCACAGGCTGGTTTTGAAATTCTGACACATCCAGCAAAAAGCCCCTTGGTACATATACATCTACAGGAGCTCCTATGAAAGGGCAATTGGCATAAGCATTAGTGCTGAAATACAGCAACCCCTTCACTTCTAGAAATGGGTCATGTCACACTGACAGCCTGCAGGATGGGGCTGATGGGTCAGCCAAAAGAGGACATTGACAGCAATAAGCATAAGGTAAAAGTTGCATGAAGAAAGATCATCTTTTCGGCTTCAGAAAACAAGAGGAAAACTGAAAGTGGACCTAGAAGTAGTGACCACAGGCAGGGAGATGTTTCTGTACTGTTCTTCAGCAGCTTTTATCATAATTTCAGAAACTCACTGCCGTGTTTACCCACTGAAAAGATGATCACAAAGTCCTACAACCTCAGTGTCGACAGCTCAGTGCATTGACGGGGGGAAGGGAATAGAAATGGTGGGACCACAGTGAGTGCCTTGAGGCAACAAGCTTAGAAGAGGGAAGATGCCTACCAACACCCTTGAGATTTATGCTTTTACTAGTTACAGGACCTGAGGAGAACAGCAGTCGACAAAGGGAATTTTGACAGTGATGAGTTAAAGGAAACGCACTGGACTTTTAATAGCATTGTTATAAAGCAGGGTGAGGCAGAACAGAGAGATCTCCTGGCATGAAGGAAGTTGCACTCAATTCAGTTTGTGATTCAAACATAGACCAGGAGACTGCAACTATGTTCACTCTTTGGGACACAGCCTGTTCTCTGGTCATGAAAGCAAGTGGCACAAAGCAACACATTTCTATATGGCCCATGCAATCTCCCAAACCATGGCCAAGCATGGTCTAGGACAGAACAAGCTGGCACAAGCCAGAATTGTGTCAGGGAGCTTATGGATAATGATGCATCAGTTCTTTAATTGTGCCTTAGCATGGTGATTTTATTCACTATAGAAGTAGTTTGTGGGACTATCTTAGTAGGAGGAACAACTCTACTATGCTATGCAAGACAACATTACTGCTATGACAGGACAATGCAACATATAACTATGAAATGCACTTGCAAGTGAAACCATAGCTGTAGTACTTGAAGTGTGTGAAAACTTAAGGAAATAAATTCCTTTACCCATGTGAGAAATAATCCCTTACACGGCATGCCAGGTGAGTGGTAAATAGCAGACCACTATAAAAACTATGTCATACTAACATGGGAATTTATCATTGCATAATTGTCTGGAAGAGGCACTGTTCAGGCTTAATTTTGGGGTATATTATGAATATATAATACTATGAATTATAGAGTGAAAACACATTCCTGTATGTCGTGGTTTAGCCCCAGCCGGCAACTAAGCACCACGCAGCCGCTCGCTCACTCCCCCTCCCACAGTGGGACGGGGAAGAGAAGTGGGAACAAAACTCGTGGGTTGAGATAAACACGGTTTAATAGGACAGAAAGAAAGAAAGGAACAACAATGATAATACCAACAAAGGAATGTACAAGAACAAGGGATGCCCAATACAGCAATTGCTCACCACCCCGTGATCGACAGCCCGTCCCCGAGCAGCGATTTCCGCCCCCCGGCCAACTCCAGTTTATGTACTGGGCATGACGTCGTATGGTAGGGAATATCTCTTTGGCCAGCCTGGGTCAGCTGTCCCGGCTGTGTCCCCTCCCAGCTCCCCGTGCACCCCCAGCCTGCTCGCTGGCAGGCCAGCACAAGAAGCTGGACTGTCCTTGACTGCTCAGCAACAACCCAAAACATCAGCACATTATCAACAGTTTCTCATCCCAAATCCAAAACACAGCCTCACACTAGCTTCTGTGAAGAAAACCAGCTCTATCCTGGCTGAAACCAGGACACTGTAAATTTCTGGAATTATCATATGGGGACACAGTAATTTTCTATCAGATTACAGTGGTAAATTCAAGCTTTGCAATAGGTTGCAGCAGGTTGAGGAGATTTGTGGCATCTTTCAGTATGGTGGCATGCTCTTCTGGAAATGCAGAAGAGCTATATCATTCAGATATGTCACTAAGAATTGACTCTGACTTCTCAAGCAGTTTACTAAACTAGAGCAGATTGTTCCTTGTCCTAAAGATGAGTGGTACTAAATAAGAAAATTGAGAAGGCAGTAACAATCCCTCTGTAAGAGGGCTTACCAAGACAGGTTCAAGCAGATTTTGATGAGTTTGTTTACGGGAACATTGGTGTTATTTCTACAATTACAAGAGATGCATCAATAGAAACCTAGTCATGTTATCATTTCACCAGTGCAATTTCTAAGATGAATGAAACAGCACATCACAAGATGGTGATAAGCTATAAACAAGATGGTACTCCTGCCCTACAGCAATTCAAAGCAAGACATATTACCTTTGTGGCCCCATGGTGATTATTGAAGATTATCTGTTCTTTGAGGGTCAGGTAAACCCACAGCAGTTCTTAATTCCTGGTGATCTTAATTGCTAATGTTTCAGTTATACCTAGAGGTGAGTAAGTAATGACTCTGAAGAAGAGAAGCTGTCAGTTACCTGTATTGGAAAAGCTTTACCGATGTCGAGCTAAGGAACAAGAAGACCCATAGCTGTCATGGTCAGTTTGTGTTCAGGAGAAACCAGAAGCCACCCCAGCAGACCACTGCTGTACAAGCTGGAAGCCTTTCCCTCTCAACAGCTGCAGCTGATGTGCTCAGACACAAAGATCAGTAGCACAGTTAGTTATTATAGGTCATATAAGAGAAAGGTAATAGTTTGAAAAAACGCAAAGTTGTCATCCTAATCATTTACGTCTCTTACATAAGTCAGCTATACTTAGCCCAGTCCTAAAAACTTCTAGTGAAAGAAAAGTGCTAGTGTCTGTTGGCAGCCTATTCCAGTATTTCGCTAGTTTTACTGATATCCAACCTGCATCTTTCTTTCTGCAATTTAGTAAAACATGTTTGGTTGTAATAAGATTGTCCTATTCATCAGTCTCTGACTGCTCTTGCTAGTTCACCCAGGTGGAGACCTTGAGGTTATACAACAGATCCTTATAGGATGAGGGAGAGGATGACACTATATCAAACCCCAATTATTCCTTGAATCCTGGACAGATCTTTGCTTTTGTGAATCAAGCCAAATGCTACAAACTGTTCACAACTGGTTAGCTCTTGCTTGTTTTTAAACGCCATGCATTTAACTAGAAAATGTTCAGCAAAAATATTCATCATTCTAGTATTGCCAATGAGCTTCCTACTCTAAGTACAAAAGCCAGACCTTCCTGTTTCTGGATAGACCTCAAAATTCTGAAATACTTTTATACAATAGTATTTATATTAACTACATTATATTACATATAGAAATGATGGTGCTGCTCTAATATTTGTCAATGCTGTCTACGGTGCTTACCTCCATGGTTGTCTTTAGACTATATTTAAGCTTATGCCAAAACCACTTAGGAAGTCAATAAAGCTGTTTCCATTTGCATTATTTACCAACTTGTCTAAAATTAATCTGAGTAGAATTTGCATGGGCTAACAAACAGAAGGGATTTAGTATAAATTTTAAATTAAATAATTCAAGTAAAAAGGAATCTGAGATTTTTACTCATGTACAGAGATGTGCAAGCAAGAATCAGTTTTCACTGAAGACAGAGATCAAATTTGTTAAATATGAATGCCTCAGATTTGGTATGGATGTACATTTCTGGGCAAATAAACAGATGCTTATCTGATTTTCGAACTGTTGAGCATGTGCAGTCCATATTGATTCTCTGAAAGCTAAACCTATTTGATATTTCAAAGAGATGAGAAAACATTTTTATTCAATGTTTATGTGTTTGAGTAATACTATATTTGTGCTGCTAAATTTATTATTTTAGTATCATCAGAAGTGGTTTAAATGAGACTTCCTCACACACAGTCCCATAAGCACTAGTGTGCTGCACTATCCCAAACAAACTGCATTTAAACAACTTTGTATTTGAATGCTTCCTTGGTTCCTTCATATTTATTGTAGGGTAGCATCTGTTCTTACTGGGTGAACATGAAGCAGGATTACTGACATGATAAACTGGGCAGTTGCCCTTAAGACCTCTGTTTTATGGCACAGTTCTAGATGAAATTAAATCAATGACACTTTATATTACAGGCCTTATTCACAGTGAGCACCTGGAGGTCTATCTGTGTAGAGACTGAAGAAGCTGTTTTCTTAAGCACTAGCTCTTTCTGTGCTACTAAAAGGAAGGAAATAATAGAATAAAAATCCTAGCAAAAACCATCTAATAACAACCCAAGAGCAGCATTTCATTCTAGTAGTTATCCAGAAACTTGATTTCCTTTGCTTTGTGTCAGGCACTTAGCATTATTGTTGCAGTTAAAGGAACTTTATGATAGTGATTAAAATAAAACTTCTTAGAGGAGAGGTGCCACAAGAGACTGCAGCATCACCCATAAAGTCATTTATCTACTGTGAAAACACAGGTCTATTGCTTTATTAAACATCTCTGTACAAGCTCCATTTGATGTCTGGGGCCAGATATTCACCTGGCACAGTTCCACTGAAATCAATGGACCCATATTGATTTACACGAGATGAAAATCTAAACCTCTGAGTTTATTACAGCATCACTAAAAGGGGTGATTAATTGTAGCATAGCATCACAATATGATAATAATGCTCAGAAACCTCTCCAGAGTAGAACAGAAATATGTTATGTCTTTCTGCAAAGCATTCATTTCATGCAGGCTACCTCTTTTTCAGTTGTGGGGGTTTTTTATTTTTAAAATACAGATGGTAATCTTGTAACCATCCCAGATTTACCCTGCAAAATACATCATGACATGGCAATGGTATATAACTGCTGAAATCCTGATTGATCCTGAGTCCCAGCAACATAGTGATCCTCTTGAAGAAAGGTAGGCGTTCTCCATCTGACAATGTCCTACAGAAGAGATGGCCTTCTTGTCCTGCAGGACAGTTGATTCTGGGCCCTGTGTGCACCCCCAGGCTCAGTACCCTGTGCCCCCACCCAGGAGTTGGCTGCCTGTGTTGGTGGCCAGCCCTGATATGGTGAAGCCCTCTAAGCTGGGATCAGGCTTCTGGGAAAAAAGCTGTGCAAGAGAGCTGTGAGAAGCCACATCAGGACCTCCTCCTGCTTTGCTCATGCATTTAAGCTGTAGCTGTTGCCCTCAGTTCTGGCCTGAGCCCCCTTGGAGATACGCCTGTGCCTGCCCCTGCCCCCCACCCTGCCCTGCTGAACTGGCCTCAGTCCTGCCTCATCACCAGGGACCTTCCTGGACTGTGACTGACCCTGGTCAGCATCACCGGACCTGCCCTGCTCTCCTTGCTCGGGCACGGTGGGACTGTGCCCTTGCTGGTGAGGACACTGCCCTTCCACCTCGCTGTCACCCGGCTCCTGGCTCCCCTTCCCTGGGGAGCAGCCCGCTCCTGTCGCTTCCTGAGAAGAGGAACCCTTAACTCCTGCACGTGCACTGCTATTGGCAGCTGGCATAAGTGAAAAAGCATACGCTGTCATTTTTGAAAAACAAAGATGAAGAAATGTGCTTTACAGGACCATTCTTATTTAATACTAAATTTATCAGGAATAGTAAAGATTGAGCCTCTTTTTTTTTTGGTTTTGCTACACAGAAATTTTCTGTTTACTAAGAGCTTATAATCTAAGAAGCTAAATGGCAGAGAGAAAATTAATTTCAATAATAAAAGTGAGTATTGGTACATTTCCCAAGCTATAGACATTTCAGCTGTCATGTGGAAGTGTGAGACACTCAAGGGTTCACCCCACCCTATGGTCTCCTGCAGAATCCCTGTAGCTCAGGTAGTTGCGATGCAGAGTCTCAGTCTCTCTTCCCCACTGAGAGACACCACGTGTGAAGATGCAGAGGGGCAGAGGAGTCCAGGTCCTGAGCTGTAGGAAAACTTGGGCCTCTTCAGGAAGGATCCCACACAGAAGTCGCAGCAGAAGACATGCTTACCCCACCGCAGTCTCACACCATGGCTCCTATCTTGTCACAAACTCGGCACAGGGAAATGAGCCGAGCTGGTGCAGAGGGGCAGGGATACATCCATCGGAGGATCCACCTTGTTGAGTCTTACGGGCTAGGTCAGAGAGAAAGCGGAGGTCTGAATCAAGCCATCCTTGACTGGCTCGTTTCCTAATTCCCTGCTTCGTGGCAGATCTGTGTCAGGAGAGGGAAAATGAAAAAAGCAAAGGTAATGAACTTAACACATGAGGCTCTAGTCCTGGCTGCATAGCTTAATTCTGAAAGGACAAAGCCCGAAGCCCACTTATAGGACTGTAAATAGTCAATAACAATGTAAAGTACAAACATTTTCAACAGACAACTCTTAACAGAATTAAAGTGTTAAAAGGACAAATTGTCTTTTCACAGAAGCATTTAGTACAGTGCTGCACGCTCACCTTATCAACAGCACTAAATGTTAATAACATGAAGAAATTAGGTGCAAGTCTAGCATTTTGGTGCCAAGTTTCTCAGCATGAATAGCTCCCTGAAATGGCAGCAGGCATGATACAGATTCATCCTAATACAGCTGCTGACATGAAATGGTGTTTAGAAGTGTTTTGGGGAGCTAGGCTGGCGGCAAAGGTTTCCGTCCGAGGCACCCAGGTCCCACAGCATGCCAGACTCTGGGCACTCCAGTTCAGCAGCTCATTAAGCATTTCAATCATGCCCAGCAGTTCTCTGAATTGTGGTCTTCTCAGTACATCAATTTTTTCTCTAATTATATTGATTTTAGCAAATTGTAGTCTCCTTCTGTTGATTTTCAACTATGTACAGCATAAACTTGGAGTGTGAGAGGAAAAACAAACTGATTGTGCTCCAGCAAGTTCTTTTACACCATTAGACCTTCCATGGGACGAAACAGAGACTTCAGAGCTAAGAACATATGAAAATATTACAGTTATTAAAAAAATAAACAGAAGTTAATTTTCTAAATTAATATAGACCTTACATTCATCACCCAGTAAAAAAAAGACCACTTAGCTGTCTGGAGCACCAACTCTGTAATTACATGCCTGTTTATTTTCAGTGTGTGGAGGGTGTAATTGCCTGTGCCCAGCTTTATCTTTGGGTCATCACAACAGACAGACCATGCCACGTGCTGGCACCTGCCATCTGCAGGCTGTCCTCCCACACCAGAGACCTGAATGCTAGCTCACTCTGCTTCCTAAATCACATCTTAATAAGGCAGAGAGCTACTAAAATCTGCTCCATTAATTAGGGGCTGTCATACAACCTCTAGCAAACTGGCAACACAACCCCTATCCTGTTTCTTCCCCATGTAGATAAGCTATGATTCCTCCATACGCTTCCATTTTACAAAACATTTCAGTAATTTTATTGATGGTTAGCTATTACATGCTAGAGGTAGGACATCTGCATTGGTGTAAATGCACTGAAGTCAATGCAGCTAAATATTATAGCACCAGTAATCTCATTCCTGATGGGGAGAAGAGAAGGGGTACTTGGGTATTTGGGGGCTGTGTTTCTGCTCTTGCTTCTCTGGCCTTCTTACTCATTTTACTGAATGATTTGCTTATACAAAATACTTAAGCAGCTCTGGGAGCCAAGAACAAAGCTCAGAGTGAGTGCTTTAACAAGCCAGCCAGCAGCAAGAATATTTTAAAGGACAGTTGAACTTTGGTCCATTCATTCAAGAATGTATGTGCTACATACAGCCATATGCAGCCTTTGTGGATGTAGCTCCCACATGGTGGCAGATACCCTGGCTCATCACTGCTAAATACCTTGGCCTTAGGGAAGGGTACAACACAAATATGCATCTTTCTGCAGTATTCCCCTCTGGTTAACCCTGAGATGCTCCTAGTTCATTCTCTATTAGAGTGAATCAGATTTAGTTCATATACTTTACAGATGGTTTAGAATTTTTGTTCACGAAACAGTCGTGATAATATATAAAAAATGTTTATTTTTCTGTTTCTTTGTTGTGGGAAAATTAATACATGTTCATATAACAGGGATTAATCTAACATTTAACAGGCAATTTATTCTTATGTTTTCTGACATTTTTATTATGTATAAAACAGAAGGACACAGTCTATAGTTAATTATTTAGCTATTTTCCTAGGTATGTTTAGCCCTTATCCCAAGAATTTTAGGTCTATGCAAAGGGCAAAAATAATTTACACAACAGCTAGAAGCTTGAAATGGCATGTTTAGGGACATATCATATAACTTGCACTTATTTGTGTTGGGAAATCCCCTTTCTCTGCAGCTCAGTAGACACCTTGTCAAGATTTATTAAAGGGACTCACCAGCTAAATAAAAATGTGTATCTTCAAAACTTAATTTAAAATCTGTTCAGGTAGTTGTTACCCTCACTAAAAATCAATGGACCAAATCTCATACATCTCATATATATCACCAGAATCCCACTTAAATCAAAGAGTTGCCTTAATGTGAGGAAGGCATTTGCCCGGTGGGAATGATCATTCAAGTAATCACTGCAGGCTTAGGCCTTTCCTTGTTTAGACTCATCAGTCACTCAGCAACATCAACTTAATTATTTCCTTTCAAAGTTTTTTCCCCACCAGTGAAAGAATTCAGTGGAATAAGTAAGAAAAAACTACTGCAAATTATTAATTTGTAAAGATAAGATAAATGTCTTCCCTTCATTTCTTTCCCTCTTTACCACCAAGCTGACAGCTCAGAATTAGGAAGACTGTCTAGTATCTCTAAAGTTTTAGACTGTATCTTAAACTTGGTGTCCATGAAGGGCTTTGGAGGCTAAGGAGCCAAGTTCCTAGGGAGATGTTGTGGTAAAAGCAAGTAAAGCATGGCCAGCAGTGGAGGAGTGGAGGGAAGTAATCACAAAAACTAACTTCAGTCCTGGGGACACCTCACCTGCTTCTCTAAGTTTCTCTATAATGAATGGAGGATAGTTATGTAGCTGATAAGTCAAAGCAGAAACCTAACTTCAGGCTCTCTGAAACTGCACCCCCAGGGGAGCTTCTCTCTCAATCATAGACCCCCACACTCCCAGCTCCAGTGTCCACATTTTAACAAGTGATAATTTGAAAGTAGGCTGTGCACTGAAAGGAAACAAAAAAATCATTTAAGGACAGGAGAAAATGCCTGTCTTTGAGCTTGCTCTGTTTATCTTACCAGAAAAGAAGATTGAGACGTGACTAGGTTAAGGTGTGAAAGTGCTTTCATGAGTAAAAAATACTGGGTACTAAAGGGGACTCTAACCTAGCAGAGAAATGCATAACAGGAACCACTTGGCTGGAAGCGAAAGCCAGACAATTCAAATTAGAAATGAAGCACACATTTTTAACAGTGACAGTGAATAGCTACTGGAACAGACTATCGAGGAAAATGGTAGATTCTCACCATATTTGGATTTTCAAGTCAGGACTAGATGCTAAGCTAAAAGAAAAGTTTTAGTGAAACCATGAGTCTCAATGTGGTGTTACAGTCTGATACTTAATGGCCTGTATTATTCAGGAGATTAGATAGTCTAATGGTCCCTCTTAACCTTAAACACTACAAAGCTAAACTCTATGAATCTGCATCAGTCTCCAGGGACTCAGATGTAGGGTTTGAGTAAAAACATCATCCCCAAATTCTTTAACTCAACAGTTTTTATAGCTTCTGGTATCTTTCGAAACGGACTGATTTTTGAAAGTTTTCTGGCCTTAACATCTCTTCTGCTGAGAACTGAAGAGATTAATATAAGCTGGATACAATTGTTATTTATAGCAATAACTGTTTATTAATAGTGGGACTGTTTTCTATTCTGTAATACAAGTTCTTACATTCTTCTCAATAACATGGCTGTAATTTTGTGGAAAAAATTACCATGTTTATGATAATAAATAGGACATTTAGCAGCTGTAATTCACCTAGAAATCAAGTTACATAGAGGGATGCAGAGGATGAGTATACTGATGTGATTTGCAAATATTCATTAATTGAACATCACCATAATACTGTGAAGTGAGTAAGTACTCTGATTTCACAGATATTTTCCCATCTAGGTGAAGTGGCTTGTTCAAAGCTCCCTCTCTCTCTATATATATATATTAAAAAAAAAAAGAAAAGAAAAGACAAGGGCAAAAAAGCATTAAAACCCATATAGGAAACCCTGTCCCTCTTGAAGTCATTTGCAGATTTCTGGGAACTGAAATGTCAACCTGGTTTGTAGCTCAGCTTAAACCTAAATCCATCTTAGGCACAATGAAATGTTTTTCATTCAGTTTTTATCATCTGACCTGAAAACTTGTGCCAAAAGAAGTAAAATGATCATTCCAGGTTTATTTACTTGCTCCTTTTTCTGCACTATGTTTTGTTTAACAATCACATTGAATTATCAGGCAGAAAAAATGCTTTACTCTCTGCCCACTTTATAATATTTTTAACATATTTCCCATGAGGGTGAAGTGAACTGAGATTAAATTCTGCTAACAAAAACATTTGAAAACCCATAAGAAAAATGTACAGGGAAAATGAAATCCGGACTTTTTTCCTAGTACTACAGTTAATTTCAGATGTATTCTTCAGCCGAGTAGTCTGATATTGAGATTTTCTTTGTACTCAGAAAAAAAACATTAAAATGAAGACAAGTCTCATGAATATAAAGTGATTAAAGCTAAACGAGACGTACCTGAGTGATTTTGTGTGAAAAACATAAATTCTATAACTTGTAACATTTCTTAATTCTATTTTATTGAAACTCATAATAGGGAAGTGGGGGGTTATCCCAATAAATTGACATAGGCTATTAAATACTTTTTGAGCTGTTTTAAGTGATTTCCAACACAATAGTTTTGGATAGCTTTGGCTTGAGCTATTGGGGGGAAGGATGAAGACAACTGAATGTAACACCGTGATTTAATCTCACCTTTTTCTACCATATGACTTCACTCTCTCTGCCCACAGGCACTCTTGCACTGCCAACACATCTGCATGGCTTTTCTCCACCTTCATATTGAAGAGGAGAAATGGGCAGGAAACCATTACAAAACCATGATCTTCATCCATTTTCCAGTGAAGACATCTCCTACTCTGGCCCTCAATTTTACACTTTTCCGCCCCTTAGACCAGGATCACAGTGCCTTCCCTTCAGAGAAAAAACTGCAGTAGCTGAGAGGTATTATTCCTTGATTCAACAGACCACAAAATTTTCCTCTCTCTAGCTATGTACTCTTAAAGCAGGAATTATTTCCCCATCATTTCTACAGCAACTCCTAACTGACTTCTTCTGTGTCTTTTCGCTCAAGAACTGTGCCAATTATCTGGGACTTAACAAAGTCAGCAGCAACTTCCATTTCACTTGGAAGCCGTTTGAAGTCTCTTTTCCCAAGGAAATGTTAATAGGCAGAAAAGTGACATACGTCACCTGGAAGAAATAGACACTTTCCTTGATTTCCCTGCAACATCATTGTGTAATGGCTTCTTATATTTGTAGTATTTTCCTTATGTCTATCAGTAATTATTTTGCTAGACCATCTCCTTCTTCTTCAGGGACTATTTGCAATCTTTCTGCAAGCTATCCCTTTACCTCAGGTGCACAGGAGGGTATTGTCTGAGTCCTCAAATAGACAATACACATTACAAAATGTGTCACATAGGAAACTGAGAAAGTTGAGAATAAGCAATGCAAAGAGTTTGAAAATAACTACAAGGAGAGGAGGTTAGCAAGAATGACACTTTCCTTCTGGCTGCAATACAGAATAAGGACGTGGATGTGATAAAACTTAGATAACGTTCTTCCCATTCGGAAAAAAAAAAGTCCATCAAATTTAAAAATCAGCACAAAGAGTACAAATTAACAGTATCACAGAGAAAGAAAATAGAGTAAAAGTCAATCCTGTACTATGATGTCGACTGGAAGGATATGGAGGGCATCCATCTGCATAGTTATAAAATACAAAATTAAATGGGCAATAATTCACTTGTCTTTACTTTCCAACTTCATATGACTACAATTCTCATAAAGCAGATAAACAAATGTGGGTAGAGAAAGTTTTTACATTTCATAAACTTGGTAGCAGTCCTAATGGTAGTGCAGTATTTACCAGCACTGAAAGGAAAATACAAAAAGTAATCAAGGTGATCGCCAATGACAAGCTGCAGATCCGTCACAGCTAATGGTGATAGACTTGAGCATAGAATCATAGAATAGTTTGGGTTAGAAGGACCTTTAAAGGTCATCTAGTCCAACCTCCCTGCAATGAGCAGGGCCATCTTCAACGAGACCAGGTTGCTCAGAGCCCCTTCCAACCTGACCTGGAATGTTTCCAGGGATGGGGCATCTACCACCTCTCTGGGAAACCTGTGCCAGGGTTTCAACACCCTCCTTGTGAAAATTTTGTTCCTCCTTATCCAGTCTAAATCTAACCTCTTTTAGTTTAAAACCATTACCCCTTGTCCAATTGCAACAGGCCCTGCTGAAATGTCTGTCCCCATCTTTCTTTTAAGCCCCCTTTAAGTACTGGAAGGCTGCAATAAGGTCTCCCTGGAGCCTTCTCTCCTCCAGGCTGAACAACCCCAACACTCTCAGCCTGTTCTCACAGGAGAGGTGTTCCATCCCTTTGAGCATTTCTGTGGCCCTCCTCTAGACCCGGTCCAACAGGTCCATGTCTTTCCTGTGCTGAAGGCTCCAGAGCTGGATGCAGGACTCCAGGTGGGGTCTCACCAGAGCAGAGTAGAGAGGCAGAATCCCCTCCCTCAACCGTGGGGTCTCACCAGAGCAGTGAAGAGGGGTAGAATCACCTCCCTCGACCTGCTGGTCATGCTTCTTTTGATGCAGTCCAGGATAGGGTTGGCCTTCTGGGCTGCGAGCGCACATTGCCAGCTCCTGTCCAGCTTTTCATCCACCAGCATCCCCAAGTCCTTCTCAGCAGGGCTGCTCTCAATCCCTTCATCCCCCAGCCTGTACTGATACCGGGGATTGCCCCAACCCAGGTTCAGGACCCTGCACTTGGCCTTGTTGAACCTCATGAGGTTCACACGGGCCCATTCCTTGAGCTTGTCCAGGTCCCTCTGGATGGTATCCAATCCCTCAGGCATGCCAACTTTACCAGTCAGCTTGGTGTCATCTGCAAACCTGCTGAGGGTGCACTCTATCCTACTGTCTAGGTCACTGAAGAAGATATTAAACAGTACTGGTCCCAGTACAGACAGTACGGATTCCTGAGGGACACCACTCACCACCAATTTCCATGTGGACATTGAGCCATTGACCACTACCCTCTGGATGTGACCATCCAATCAATTCCCCATCCACCCAACACTCCACCTATTAAATCCCTATCTCTGCAATTGAGAGAGAAGGCAACCACACCACTCAGCTTGGTGGCATCTGCAAATTTGCTGAGGGTGCACTCAACCCCACTATGTCATTGATGAAGATATTAAACAGTACTCATTGCAGTACAGACCCCTGAGGGACACCATTCGTCACTGATCTCCATCTGGACATTGAGCCATTGACACCCTCTGGATGTGACCATCCAATCAATTCCCCATCCACCCAACACTCCACCTATTAAATCCCTATCTCTGCAATTGAGAGAGAAGGGTGTTGTGGGGGATCGTGTCAAAGGCCTTACACAAGTCCAGATAGATGACATCCATAGCTCTTCCCTTGTCCACTGATGTGGTCACTCCATCATAGGCCACAAGGTTTGTCAGGTAGGACTTGCCCTTGGTGAAGTCAATGCTGGCTGTCTCAAATCACGTCCCTCTCTTCCATGTGCCATAGAATAGCTTCTAGGAGGATCTGTTTCATGGTGTTCCCAGGCACAGAGGTGAGGCTGACGAGTCAATAGCTGCCAGAGTTTCCCTTGCTACTCTTTTTAAAATTGGGTGCAATGTTACCCTTTTTCCAGTCTCCAGGGACTTCACCTGACTGCCAGGACCTTTCAAATATCATGGAGAGTAACATGGCAACTACATCAGCCAATTCCCTTGAGACTCTGGGATGCATCTCATCAGTTCCCATAGGCTTCTGCATGTTGATGTTGGTCAGGTGGTCTTGAGCCTGATCTTCCCTTATAGTGGGAGGGACTTTGCTCCTCCAGTCCCCATTGTGCAGTCCATCCACTCAAGAGGTGTTGGAAGAGAGACTGTGAAGACTGAGGCAACGAGGTCTTTGAATACCTCAGCCTTTTCCTCATCTGCTGTGACCAATCTGCCAGTCTTGCTCATCAAGGAGGGTTTCATTGACCTTCCTTTTCTGGCTGACATACCTGTAGAAGCCATTCTTTCTGTCCCTTGCCAAGTTCAGCTGCAGCCATGCCTTGGCCTTCCTGAGACCAAGGCAACAAAGGGAACTTTGTGGTTGGTGTCTACTACAGGCAAGGAATGAAGGATGGAGGTGTTGCCCTCTACATCAAGAAATGGATAGAGTGTGAAGAACTGTCTCTGAAGAACAGCCAAGGTTGAGAACTTCTGGTTAAGAATCAGTGACCAAGGCAACAAAGGGAACTTTGTGGTTGGTGTCTACTACAGGCCGCCCAATCAAGGGGAGCCTACTGATGAAGCCTTCTTACTCCAGCTACAGAAGGCATCATACTCACAGGTTCTCGTCCTTCTGGGAGACTTCAACCACCCTGACATCTGCTGGAAAAGCAGCATGGTGAGCTGTAGGCAATCCAGGAGACTCCTGGAGTGCATGGAGGATAACTTCTTAAGCCATGTAATAGAAAGCCTGTCGTGATTTAGCCCCAGACAACAATTAAGCACCACGCAGCCACTCGCTCACTCCCCACACCCCGCAACAGTGGGATGGGGGAAAGAATCAGGAAAAACTTGTGGGATGAAATAAAAATAGTTTAATAGAACAGCAAGAGAGGAGGAAACAACAACGATAAGAGTAATACCACGCAGCCACTCGCTCACTCCCCACACCCCGCAACAGTGGGATGGGGGAAAGAATCAGGAAAAACTTGTGGGATGAAATAAAAATAGTTTAATAGAACAGCAAGAGAGGAGGAAACAACAACGATAAGAGTAATAATAATAATTCTGACAAAGGAATGTACAAGAACGTGTGATAATACAGCAATTGCTCACCACCTGGTGATTGATAGGCTGTCCCCGAGCAGCAATTCCCGCCCCCCAGCTAATTCCACTTTAGGTACTGGGCATGACATTATACTGTAGGGAATAACTCTTTGGCCAGTCTGGGTCAGCTGCGCCCTCCCATCTTCCTGTGCACCTCCTCACTGGCAGAGCATGGCAATATGAAAAGTCTTTGACTTAGTATAAGCACTACAGCTACTTAGCCACAACTAAAACTTCGGCGTATTATCAACATTATTCTTATACCAACTCCAAAACACAGCACTATACTAGCTATCAGGAAGAAAAAACCAACTCCATTCCAGCTGAAACAGGGACACAGCCCAATCAGAGGGGATGCCATACTGGGCCTATTTGTCACCAATGCATATGAACTAATTGGTGATGCCAAAGACTGGAGGCAGCCTGGGCTGCAGTGATCATGCACTGGTGGAGTTTGCAGTCCTGAGGGATATGGCGCAGGCAAAGATTAAAGTCAGAACCCTGAATTTTAGGAAAGCAAAATTCCAGCTCTTCA
Organism: Phaethon lepturus; assembly: GCF_000687285.1. Lineage (NCBI taxonomy): Eukaryota > Metazoa > Chordata > Aves > Phaethontiformes > Phaethontidae > Phaethon > Phaethon lepturus. Next base: position 9,232 of record NW_010554064.1, on the reverse strand, counting down.
GGGAGTTTGTCAATAGGACCCCCTGAGAAACTGCCCTCAGGGACAAGGGAGCAGAACAGAGCTGGCAGATCTTTAAGGACTCTTCCCACAGAGCGCAAGAACTCTCGATCCCCAGGTGTCAGAAATCAGAAAAGGAAGGCAAGAGGCCAGCATGGCTGAGTGGAGACCTGCTGGGCAAAGTAAAGGGCAAGAAGGAAATGCACAGGCAGTGGAAGCGGGGACAGATATCCTGGGAAGAGTACAGGGATGCTGCCTAGTAGTGTAGGGATGGGGTTGATGCTCACTAACCCATGAGACAGAACAATCCATACAACAATGCAGCCTTTTTTTACTGCATACTACTGAGAAGGTGGGCAGCTATAATCCCTACATGTCTTCTGTAAACCCAAACCTGTCTGGTAACACCAAAGGAAATAGTGACAAAAATCTAATAGCTCCCTTCACAAAAATACAGAGCTTAAAAATGGCCAAACAAAGGCCAAATCACAGTAAAACATGAACATTACTGAGCACACAAGTCATGTTAGTCACAGAAAAGATGCATCACTGGAACATGATCCAAGTATGATGAAAGTTATAAAACTGTTAAACATTTCTGTATCTGGAATAACGATATACATCTATAAGATTTAGACAAAATTTAACAAAAACTGGGTTTCTCTTAAGGAATTAGGAAAAGTCCAGCAACCATGATTACTGCAATAGCAGTGCCAACAAAACCATTCAGTATGTAAATAAATCCATCAAGCCTATATAAAAACTGAAGTTCTGTGCAAAAGCATGTAAAAACTGTGATTCTGTGGTCAGGAGGGTTAACTCTCTTGTACAAAGACCTCCACTTCTCCCAGACAGGCCTGGAGATCTGCAAATTGGAAAAGGATTGAATCACACAGAAACACAGAATCCCAGAATCATTAAAGTTGGAAAAGACCTTAAGATCATCAAGTCCAACCATTAACCCAACACCACCATGCCCACTAAACCATGTCCTGAAGCACCACATCCACATGCTTTTTGAACACTTCCAGTGATGGTGATTCCACCACCTCCCTGGGCAGCCTATTCCAATGCTTGATCACCTTTCTCGGTGAAAAAATTTTTCCTAATATCTAATCTAAGCCTCCCCTGACGCAAATTGAGGCCATTTCCTCTCGTTCTGTCGCTAGTTACGTGGAAGAAGAGACCAACACCCTCGTCGCCACAACCCCCTTTCAGGTAGTTGTAGAGAGCGATAAGGTCTCCCCTCAGCCTCCTCTTCTGCTGAGTGGACAACCCCAGTTCTCTCAGCTGCTTCTCATAAGACTTGTGCTCCAGACCCCTCACCAGCTTTGTTGCCCTTCTTTGTACACACTTGAGTACTTCAATGTCCTTCTTGTAGTGAGGGGAGTAGTAGTAGTGATTGAGAAGCATCCTGAGCTGTACAATAGAAACCACTCCGTGTTGTGCTGTCTGATGTTTTCACCTCACTCTTTTTTTCCAAAACAAATAGACCAGAAACATTTATAAAACTAGCTAATATCACAACAGAGTTTAGCTTTGAATGAGAGTTTAGCTTAGTTTAGGAGAAAAAAATTGTCAGTATCCTCTGAGTCTGTGAGGAACACCTCTGAAATGTTGAGTTTCAACATATATACAACATAGTAAACATATGTGCATACACGTCATAGAAACATTCAGGATCACCACGCTCTACAACTGTCTGATTGAAGCAGACAGAGAAGACAGATCCAGACTCTACTTAGAGGTACACAGCAACAGGACAAGAGACAACGAACACAAGTTGGAACACTTTCCTTCAGCTGGAGCTGAAGGCTCAGAACAGTTCATTGGTAAAACAGCTTCTCCTGATTTTCAGCCCTGCAAATGACAGCAAAATAAAATCAGGCAGATCCTTCCACAATAAATGTACTTAACCTAAGGCTCAGAACTTAAAGAAATTTCAGTCTGATGATACAAAGACAAGGTGAATGGTGGCACCTTAGCAAAGTGGTTGAATCAGTGAAATAACCTACATTTTTAATGCAAAAAATAGCCAGTTACTTAAGCAGAAACAAAATACTTGAAAACTGTCTCTGTTAATGCAAACACACATCACAGAAAAGTCACACAATGACATGAAATGAGAACACCCACTGTCATCCCTACAGTCCTGAGAACCATCTGTCACACAGGGAAAAAAGCAAATTCAGTTCTTGCAACACAACGCAAGCACAGACCACTGACACCCTTACAGCTGTACCCAGTGGTTGAAGTGGAACTGCTAGTATGGAAACTGTGACTGTAAGTTACAGCTAATGCCTTCCCAGTGCTGTGGGTGGGCATGCCAGCAGTGCCAAAGCCACACAAGCCCATTTGACCACTCCCTTTATGTCCTTAGCTAAGAAGAAACACCAAATATGACATCCAAACGGCAGAATATTGTTGAAACATCTGTAACTATACTTTCAGCTTCTCTGAATGATGCTTTTCATGCACAGTTAGGTAATTTCATTTGAAAGAGGCACTGGAGGTGATATTAGGATGTTATTTCTTACTTTGTCTCTACTCCTGTGTATGTGTAAACGTGTGTGTATTCTAAGCTGAAGTGCCGTGACTTGAGGATGTTTTTGGAAAGCCTTGCTAGAATGTTTGTCTTATTTTACCCTATCTAATGTGAGGCTTCATTTGGGAAAACAGGTTAAACACAGACAAAACAAGAAGAAACATTTCTTAACAATAAGAAGATTGTAAATACACATACACAGTGCCAAACATATTCACACTGCTCTCCTGTTATAAGTCATACCAAAGCACTCTCCTCAAAACATGTTTTCTTAAAATGAACTTTAGCTTTGGCTCTGTGAGCTGTCTGAAGAACAGACTTAGTGAATATCTAGAGGCATGAACGATGTTAGGTTACAGGTCATTTAACCAAATTGCTTTTGATTTTGAAAATGTGCAGGCTGTCTTTGCTGAAGGACCTGTTGGCATGAGAATGCATATTTAAGGTGTATTAAATATGCTAGTTATACAAAAGAGAATGATGTAATTGTTATATTCGTACATGAAGGCACAGAGGTGAATATGAATTTAATTCTCCAGAGTGATCAGTTAGGATTTTGCATACAAAATTTGACCCAAAACATTAAGATCAATTTATTTTCCATTTCAGAATAGAAAGCTTTACTAATCTGTCATCAAATATCCACATATATTATAAATATCACCTTTAAAAAAATTAAACTTTTCTTGTGAATCTTAGAGGATGAGTTAGATAAACTGTTTTAGAATTTATTTTGCTTTCCACTGTCAAGCGTTCTTCTCAAATGACAATATGTAACACATGCAATTTTATCCTGCAGTAATCTGTGGTAGATTTGACGAAATATTGCCTGTCAACAATAAACTTTCTGTCAAACTGTTTTGGCAAGCATCATTTCATGAAGCCATCAAAAAGGGAGCCTTTGGTGCTTTAGGCCCAGTCATGAGACAGCCCTGTCAGACAGCTTTGGGCTATGCCATCTGGTGGGACAGTGACCAAGGCCACAATGCAGCTAAGGTAGCTCCACAAAGCAGAAGAGGAAGGTCATTGCAGCAGCTTTTATCCAGTTAGCAAGAGCTTTGCATTGTCATTTAAAAATCCAGTCAATATATTTTCATGCTACCAAGGATCCAGAAATACAAGCTTCAAAGCTGTAAGTTTGTAGAACTTCGTAGCAAAACTAATAATAAACTAGATGCCTTTTCATCACAGACTAGCTCCTCATGCTAAAAGCAGTGGGATGTTTCTTCACTCATGCCCAGTAGGCAAAGAAGATTGCTGCATTTTATATAACTTTATCAAATTATGTTGATCAGCACATGGCTATGTCCCTTAAGAAACTTTCACTTTGTGCATATCTGCCCTTGTATCTGAATGTCGTCAAGGATGTGCGAGAGACTGAACTGTGTGCCGTTTGCCTCAAAGATTTTTTGTCTGGGCGAGGATTCCTTCGGCTGGCGATGGGAGCGGCTGCAGGGCCACGGAGACCTCTGATTAGTGCTACAAGGCCCAATCGTGCACCACCGCGTCATGCGATAACTGCGTGATAGTCGCGTGAGGAGCGGGGCTGGAGCCACGTGAAGCGTATGCGCATGTGCAGATGGGCAAGTACGTGTTGTTGTCATGGAAATCGCAGCCCTTGAATGAGAATAAAAGAGACTGCCAAGACAAGCCCTCCCGTGATGGCCCACCACCAAAACATCGAGAAACTTGGACCCCAGGGCGCCGCAGATCCCTGGTGGTGACTTTCCTTGCAAGTCTATCCCAAATGCTTGCTTGATTTCTGTCTTTTTATTCTATTCTGTCCTATCACTACTAATTTCTTACTTTTGATTATGTTATCCTTACTAATCTTTTATTTTTTTATAATGAAGGATGTTTTGGGTATACGGCATTTGACCTTGTTTGCGTCTTAATCTCGCTCTCAGGATCATATCAAAACCTCCCCTGACATTGGATAGGGACAGGATGTTCTTCAAGAATTAGTCTGTATGGTTATTGCTCCTTCACACCCTTCTTCTAAATTCACTTCTAGTGAGTGCCTTGGAGAAATGAGGCAACTGCTAAAGGTTAGGTTGTACAGCAGTGAAGAGAAACAGATGTTATTTATTTATTAAAACAAACTTCCAGATGGTTCAAGATCACCACATTGTGCAAACACCCAGCTTAAATGACTGCTTGCTTTTATTGTCATTACCCTCCAGTTTCCTTCTGCCATCACCTAGTGTGTGTTATGCTTCCTTGCTTCAGCTTGTGTCCAAGCTTTTTATGTTATTTGAGATATGAACTTTATCTGCTTTTAAGGTTTCTAGAAGCCTTTGGAACAAAAATGGTAAAACAAAAATGGTAACAATGGATCACAAAATCAGAATATGACCAGAAATATAAAAGTCCAACCAATCCGATAGTATACACCTATTAGTTTTGAAATTGCTTAGGAATGAAGTAGCTATGCTTTTAATAAAAATATGTAATTTCTTATAAATATCTACCTCTAAAAAGAAGGAAAATGTCAGGTTAGTATGCTAGTCACAGCCTGTTGTTCACACAGCATGATTCTGTACAGCAACAGCTTCTGAGTCTTCAGAAGGAATTCTTCTGCCTCCAGCTGATAATGAAACGCACTGCACACAACACATTAATCTCCCTCACAGAACAGCATAAAACCTTACCTACGACCTCAGCAAAATAACAAGTACTCACCTCAGCCCTGAGATGTTTGCCAAGATTAGTTGTGCCATGTATCACACCTGTTACAGTGTAAGACACCAACAGATGTTTTGCATTGTAGTGTGAAGAAGACTTGCATGTAGTCAGTGTCCATGGAAGATATAAAGCTTTAGCACCTTGTCAAGTGCAGATCCGAAAGGACACTGGGTGTAGCAAGCTCCCTGACTCAGTTTCTTGCATCTCCAGTTTCCCCATCAGATATAAAACACTCATAACTCAGTCAGGTTCACACTGTCCTAAGAGCCTGAATGTCAGACATCCCACGTACCTCAGTGACCCTTGTTGCATGCAATGTTAGGACCTCCTTAGAAGGCCCAACTTCTTCAACACTGAGTGCATGAGGTGATTGATTTCAGGACTAATTGGATAGACAGTGTTAGAGTTGCTTGCCCAAACCACTTTTGGTAAGGGCAATCATTTTCCGCAGCACATTTAAGAACCTTCATAATGCCTATACTCATGGATGCAATATGAATCCAGGGCTGGATGTGACCAGGGTTCATTCTTAAAATGTTGTATTGATCCACCTGATCCTATCTGTTGTGCTTTTACTGCTATAAAATGTTGCTGCTCTTTGGAGTAGTGCCACTATAGTCTGCCTTGTCACATACGGATACTATTAACTATGTCCATTGAAAACCGATTCAGGTATTCCTATGCCCTGGTGAGGTATACGCTTTAAAAGCACGCAGCAATAAATAGTTGCAACCCTGTTAATATTTTAACAGGGTGAAAATTAACTCTGCATATATTTTTCAGTGTTAAATTTTTTAACCCATTACTCAAGATAATGATATAAAGCACGTTTATTTTTTATTTTCCTACCACTACATTAAGTCGTGGAAGGAAATCTTATCATTCAGATGAGCTACTTCTCTGAAACTGTCCAACAGCAAACAATTATAGATAACTCAGACAGATGGGATTCTGTCCCTACTATGCAAGATCCCAATTATCTCACATACAAACCACCATGAGGAACAAATGAAGAATTGGGAAGAATAAGAACTTTCTTTAACAGGTGCATTTGTGTAAGTCGTTCTGGGCTTACACCTGACCGATAGTGGCCTGGTTGCTCCAAAACACGGATAAGCCAGCTCATTAGCGATATTGGAGCACTCAGTCACTGAAACATTACCACATCTACACATGATGCCAAAAATATGTTAAAATGTTCTTAGTACCCTCAGTGGAAGCAGAATGTTAACTTATCCCCACATAGCTGGAAAACCAAGAGGTATGAAGTGTGAAAAACAGCTAGTGTGCTGTCCAGGCAATTCATGGACAATTCATCATTCAGGTCATTGTGAGCAGAAATGAAAGACATTATTGGTAGCACTTGCCATCTTTAGCTCTGGAGGATAGTACTTCATATAAAGAGTTTCCATTTCTTATTTTCACCCATTAGTGTAATCATGCCTGAGGGATCAAAAGGAAGCATCAATGAACATGAAAGGGCTCCAGCAGACCTTGTCAGACAAGAGACCAAAAGGGGACTCACCAGTCACATATGGGAGATGTTCAGAATTCCTTCATTTTCTTCTTCTGTGTCCTACTTTGACCTCTTGGAAAATATACTTGATATGAAGTAGTGCCCTCCTTTTTGATATACAGGCTTTTTATTTCCACAGACCATTTTGTATGTAAGTATTTGAGCTAGCTGAATCACTCCCAGCCTACACTGAACATTTTCAAAGGGACTATAACCACAGAGAAAGAAAATTACAACTTCTAGCATTATTGGAAGTGCTGTATCTGGCTCTAGTTAGTTAGCTAAGTGAATACATGAATGAGAGTACAAACAACTGGAAATGACATTTCAGTTATTTTTGCTAGCTTGGAAGATGTTAATCTTATAATTAAAGAGTTTGAGATTCGAAATTCTATTACAGTATTTCTGACAATGAAATATTTCCACAATAACTCTGGGACTGGAACTCAGACAGGTAAGAACCATCTTGATCATTTTCTCTTTCCAGCCAAAGATATTCAAACTGGGACCAGTGTGCCCTCAAGCACTTATCGCAAGTAATTACCCTGCAGAAGGAATACAGCGAGAGAAATGTTACAGCATTACTATTATTACTTTTTTAGATTAAGTAATAAATATTTAAGAGAGTAAAACTAGTCCACATGAAATGACAAATGAGCACCCACCAAAACCCCACCTACTTGATCGTGCACCTTAAGGCCTTGTCTACCTGAAATAAACAGCAAATATAATTCCCTTCCCCACCACTGTGGGCTCTTATTCTCCTAAACTAAGATAAACTCTCCTTCAAAGCTAAACTCTGTTGTGATATTGGCTACTTTTATAAATGTTTCTGGTCTATTTGTTTTGGAAAAAAAGAGTGAGGTGAAAACATCAGACAGCACAACACGGGGTGGTTTCCATTGTACAGCTCGGGATGCTTCTCAATCCTTTTCCAATTTGCAGATCTCCAGGCCTGTCTGGGAGAAGTGGAGGTCTTTGTACAACAGAGTTAACCGTCTTGACCACATAAACACAGTTTTTAGATGCTTTTGCAGAGAATTTGAAGGTAATTCAGTCTCCTGAAGATTCACAGACTCTGGAGTGAAAATTAAAACGTCTGTTCTTCTTCCATTGCCATGTCACGTTTAGTGACTCACTCACTGCCCACTCGGTAATACTCTCATACTAAATCTTGTGCCAGAAAATTTGCAAAAATAGATGGTAAACAAAAAAAATTAACTGTGAGGCATTTATAATAATCTCATTTTTATCTAAGAAATTCACATCTAATAAACCCATTATTTGATCTTTCACTATGTTTTTACTTAATGTACAGAAGCAAGATGAAGTTTAAATGGACAGGTATGGTACAGACCTTGGGAAATATTTAGACTTCTTAGAAGTTGTTACTAGCAATTTTTATATTTCTCTGGTTTTGAAAACCTATCAAAGTTCTTCACACAAAAAAAAAGGGATTTTGAGGGTTAGCTGCATATTATAGTATATGCTGTGAAAATAATCCATGGAAGGCATAAATTCCACAGACTTTAAAGAATGTCTAATTTATTTGTGTATTCATCATGCAGCAAGGACAATCTGCATATTTGGTATGTCTGAACCTCTTCAGGTCATGGACAAAGGAATGAGGAAACCAGTGGTGTATTGCCAATATTTCTAAAATGCCGACATCTCAGGCAATACCCTGAAAGCAGTTTAGCCCCATTTGAACTACGACAAATTTATCCCTTCATGAATCAGAGGTGCATGAGCCATTCTTCCAAACAGCTGCTTTTCTATTTTGCAACTTCTGCTTCTTTAAAGTCACTCTCATATAATCTGCTCCAGTTTTATACCACAGTTTTTCCCTCTTTTTTTATGCATCTACAACTACAGACAGGAAAAATCTTCTACTATTATAGAAAAAAGCCCTAAGAAATATGACACTGAAGAAGTGTCTTCTTGCGTGTTTACTACCGTTATTTCTTTCCTCTAGAAGATTCTGTGGAAGTTCTTATTTCAAATATATATTTCTATAAGGAATCAGAACATGGCTTTCACATAGACTGTTATTTCTAACTAGAATATTATGAGGAAATTCAGGAGCAGTAAATCCAGGAATCATAGAATCATTACAGGCGGAAAAGACCTCTAAGATCATCAAGTCCAACCATCAACCCAACACTACCATGCCCAAAAAACCATGTCCCGAAGTGCCACGTCTACATGTTTTTTGAACACTTCCAGTGATGGTGACTCCACCACTTCCCTGGGCAGCCTGTTCCAATGCCTGACCACTCAATTTTTCCTAATATACAATCTAAATCTCCCCTGGTGCAACTTGAGGCCATTTCCTCTCGTTCTGTCACTAGTTACTTGGGAGAAGAGACCACACCCACCTCACCTACAAACCCCTTTCAGGTAGTTGTAGTTCAGACTAAACAACCCCAGTTCCCTCAGCCGCTCCTCATACTGCTTTTTCTCCAGACCCCTCACCATCTTCGTTGCCC
>NW_010554063.1:18798-21180 GCF_000687285.1 Phaethon lepturus | reverse complement strand
GCACTGGTGAGGCTGCACCTTGGATACTGTGTTCAGTTTTGGGCTCCTAACTACAAGAAGGACGTTGAGGTGCTGGAGTGTGTCCAGAGAAGGGCAATAAAGCTGGTGAGGGGTCTGGAGCACAAGTCTTATGAGGAGCAGCTGAGGGAACTGGGGTTGTTTAGTCTGGAGAAGAGGAGGCTGAGAGGAGACCTTATCGCTCTCTACAACTACCTGAAAGGGGGTTGTGGCGACGAGGGTGTTGGCCTCTTCTCCCAAGTAACTAGTGATAGGACAAGAGGGAATGGCTTCAAGTTGCGCCAGGGGAGGTTTAGATTGGATATTAGGAAAAATTTCTTCACCGAGAGGGTGGTGAGGCATTGGAACAGGCTGCCCAGGGAGGTGGTGGAGTCGCCATCTCTGGAAGTGTTCAAGAAACGTATGGACGTGGCGCTTCAGGACATGGTCTAGGGGACATGGTGGCGCTGGATTAATGGTTGGACTTGATGATCTTGAAGGTCCTTTCCAACCTAGTGTTTCTGTGATTCTGTGAAAAAAATGTAATATGGAAAAAATGTAATGGAAATATAATGTAATGGAAATGTAACGGAAGTAATATGGAAAAAATATAGTTTTATATCTTAATATCTAAACACATTCATTCAATAACAGACCACTTCAATTCTAAAAAATGTTGTTGCCTAGAGAACTGATCAGAAAATACTGAAAATACTTTATATCATGCTATTGATTGTAAATAGTGAAGGCAAAATTAAAAGGTAATTACTTTGTATTAGGCCAGTTGATACAGCAGCCAAAACAAGACAAAATTTTGCAATTAGTGTTCTGTCATAAATTCATATAAAAACCCCCAGAACAAACCAGCCTAAATACAAGTTAAGGATTACAGCTGTTAGTGTAATCTAATTACGTAAATCAATTGGACCACTAGAGAGTGGTACTTAACTTCTGTCATTAGGGATGAGGAGGAGCTGTTAGCACTTATGTGAAAGAAGGGAGACAGCATAAAAAATTGGTATGAGCAAAAAAACCAATATCTCTGTCCAGTTCACAATTTTAGGTATGTTAGTTATGAATTCATGTTCTGAGATTGGCTTTTCAAGGTATTTTCTATGACGAATCCCTACAAGTTTTTCCTGACATATCCTTAGACTATCTCAGAGAGAGATGATAACACTGCTATTTTAAGCTGGTAGTTCAGCAATAAGAAACATAACGCTCACCTTTAGTACAGAAAGATGAATGAAAGATCAAAAGCTGTGCTGGGCAAAAAAATGAATGTTATCAAATGCTATGATGAAAACAAGAGATTAAGTGCAAAGTCGTTTGGTTAGCCAAAAAGAGAAGCAAGTCTAAATGAGGCAGTCCCCATGTGCCACAAGACGAGCTGGCAGGGAAGACAACCAGCCTGGCTGAACAGGGAGATTTGCTGGGACTCGGGGGAAAAAGGAGAGTTTATCACCTTTGTAAGAAGGGGCAGGAAACTCAAGAAGAGTACAAGGATCTTGCTATGTCATGCAGAGACAAAACTAGAAAGTCAAAAGCCCAGCTAGAACTCAATCTGACCACGGTCATAAGGGATAACAAAAAAATGTTTTTACAAATATATTAACAACAAAAAGAGAGCCAAGGAGATTCTCCATCCCTTATTGGATGTGGGGAGGGAACATAGTCACCAAGGAAGAGGAAAAGGCTGAGATACCTAATGCATTCTTTGCTTCAGTCTTTAATACCCAGACCAAGTATCCGCAGGGTATTCAGCTCCCTGAGCTGGAAGACAGGGATGGAGAGCACAATAAACTCCCCATAATCCAGGAGGAAGCAGTTAAGGACCTGCTATGCCACCTGAACACCCACAAGTCTATGGGGCCTGATGGGGTCCACCCAAGAGTACTGAGGAAGCCCAAAGGAGGAGGGAGGGGCGAGGAGGAAAACTAAAAAAAGCCAATCTCCATCATCTATCAGTAGTCCTGGTTAACAGGGGAGCTCCGAGATGACTGGAGGCTTACCAATGTGGTGCCCATCTACAAGAAGGGCCAGAAGGAGGATTCGGAGAACTACAGGCCTGTCAGCCTGACCTCAGTACTGGGGAAGATTATGGAGAGATTCCTTTTGAGGGCACTTACTGTGCAGGACAACCATAGAATCAGGCCCAGCCAGCATGGGTTCAAGAAAGGCAGGTCCTGCTTGACCAACCTTCTATGACCAGGTGACCCACCTAGTGGATGAGGGGAAGGCTGTGGATGTTGTCTACCTGGACTTTAGTAAAGCCTTTGACAACGTCTCCCACAACATTCTCCTGCGGAAACTGGTGGCTCGTGGCTTAGACAGGTGTACTCTTTGCTGAGTAAAGAACTGGCTGGGTGGGAGAACACAGAGGGG